>NW_022592351.1:0-3702 GCF_004348235.1 Phoca vitulina
TGTATGTTCCCCTATAGGACATAAAAAAGTTAAAACAGGATTGAGGTCAGGGTATAGAATCTTAAAAATATCCATGGTGATGAATAATCTATGAAATCCAAAAACAAATGTTTTCTTTCAGCAACTCTGTCCAATTTCTACTGGGCCTCACATTCAAGTAATACATATTATTTGAAATTAAATCCTGATTTCTTTTTGTTGAAAATACACTGTCGCGGGCCATGGATAAAAAAAATCTTGCGCTGACTTTAAGCAGAAGCTATTTATTCTAATTTTTTTAAATAAGATTCTAATTATTCTTTAAAATATTTAGCTCCTTTTATAAAAAACATGAAAATATTCTAGTTGATATTTTTCTTTTCCTTAGTATTATAAAAAGTAGTCTGGATTATGGATAATCTAAATAGAGCATTTGAAATCTCACAGGGGTTATTTAGGCCTACCTCCACATTTTATATCTTGAGGCCCACATAGTTTAGGAAACTTTCACAAGATTAAACAATTAGTCAGCACAGTAATCATCTTGGTGTAGAATGTGCATGTTTATCCATGGGAATGTTTTGTTGGCATTCTCTCATAAATTACTTTCTCAAGGTTTGGTTGATGCTATCACCCTCTTATCATATATATATATATATTTTTTGCTTTACTAATAAAAAGGCAGAAGGACAAGAAGGTAACCTATTACTAAATTAAATAATTGTCTAGAAATAGTTTAATTCATATAATGCGTAATCCTTTTCTTTTCTTTTCCTTTTTTTTTTTTTTTTACAATACAGCTATGGAAAATGAAAAAGTAGATGGTCAAAATAATATTAACTGGGAAGCAGATATTCTTTCCAATAGGGAATTTTCAAAATAACTCTGTTTTATAACAGAACACAATTTCAAATTAGAAAAAAAATGAACAATCCAAGATTGTTTTCTGTGTTCCTGCTTTAGGATTTCATTAATAGTTTCTTGGTAGTAAGCAATTATTTAATTTTTAGTATTGAAAGAGTTGTAAATCCTTAAACATATATACAAACACGATTTCTTAAAACATTTGAGTAAAATGAAGATACGTATATTGAAGAATAAAAAATTTACTTACTTCCTGATTCTTCTTGATGATTTAGTCTCAAATTTCATCATCTGATTTGCTTAAACATTTACACAATTTCAGAGCTGGTAAATCGAGTTAGCAAAATATTTGGTTTCTATTGTGCTTTCAAAACAAGTGTGTTGATTTAACTTTTTCATGGTTCTTAGGAAGTATAATTCTCTTTGACTCTCAATGCCCTTCATTCCTGATACTATAAAATGCTGAGAGCATTTTATTATAATACAACTCTTTCTTGCTTTTCATCTCTCACTCAAACTCCATGTACAAATTCAGTTACACGTGGGTTGACTGGTACTCTTCCATTAGCCTCTTTTCATATAATACAAAACACTTATTTATTAAATCATTTTTCTTTCCATTCATGCAATCATTTAAAATCAGTATTTTGTAATTCTTTGATTATACATCTATAAAATGTAAGTAGTATTTTCCTTAGGTTCAGGGACTGCTATATTTTCCTGCAAACGCTGCTTTGAAAAATAGAAAATACGGAATGTTCTTCTCTACCTACGCCATAGAAATGGAACTGGACTTATTTTATCTGTGTCTTTTTGTGGCCCAGGGGAATTCATTAAGTAAATAGAGTGCCAAGGAGAAGAATCATTAAAGATACAGGTGAATTATTTTTATAAATATTGATTAAAAAGTATATGTAAAGCAAAATGATTGAAGTAAATAGGCAAATATAGAAACAACGTGATACTGAGTGATTTAGAATTTAACTCTTCTCCTTAATACCCATTACCCAAAATTTCACCACAACCCAAGCAAAATGCACCTACGAAAAAATCCAAAGTGGTTGAAAGCTACCACAGATACACCATCAAAGCCAAGATGATCCAAAACATAAAAAAGAGAGATAAAAGAGAAAAAAAAGAATTTCACTCTTCTATGATTGTACAAGGAATTCACATTTTTCTCCCAGAAACTGGACTTGCTTTCAGTAGAATTAGTATGCTTATATCCTTTGAATTTTGGCAACTTAGAGAAGAATTCTTTACCAGAATGAAATGGTGGAAAACACTGCTATGGATGTCTAGTATGACTTGACTGTCTTTTGAAATGGACAATCTATTAAAGACTGATGAGAAGGTTTATACCTACATTGGCCCTTTGAATTTAGGGAAACCCTTCTGATAGCCCCTCCCTAATGTGGCTTTTATTGCCTTTTGACTATTTTCTTCACTATGTTATTTACTTGCATTAAACAGTTGTTTATATTTGTGCATATGACATCTTCTCATATTGAGAATATTTATGAATCAATAAAATAAATATCTGGAAACCTGGCATTGGATATTCTGAATTTGTTTATTTCCACATTTCCTTCAATGAGAGATGTCATTTTTATTACTAGAAGAATAGTATGGTATAGAAATATATAAGAATACCATATGTACACGTATATGTAATATAATTTTATATTTAACAATTTATCTTTATTTTCTTCACAGTTATAAATGTGGACATAAAACATGCATGCATGCATTTTATGCCAGCAGTGCAGATTATTATTATTTTTTTTAGTGCAGATTGTTTATGATTGAACTAAATCACTAACTCACACATAGGAAAATACATAAACACTGAGAGTGATTGAATTTATAACTGATACACATTGAAATAGGCACTGAAAATACTTATTCAAGATATTTCAGTAGAGATAGTGAAACTCATTTTCTACTTACGAAAATTCTTTTCCTTTGCCTTCAGTTTTGTATCCAAACAGTGAATCTTTTCATATTTTATTCAGAGCTTTTATTGATTACCAGGCACTGACCATAAAATTATCTCATTTTTTCAAACAAGCAGACAATACAAAACCCTCTGAGGTCAGTGCTATTATTATTCAGGTAAAGAAAGAGTCTGAAGCAGAAAGAAGTTAAAGTGTCTGGTGTCCACCACTTGTGTATTTGTGAGCAACGCAATCTTTAGTGAGTTACAGGAAAAGGAAATGAATTTCTATCTCACAAAGCACTGCACTTCATGAAATATCCTATTAGACATGTTTCTTCTTCATATCTTTTCTCAAATTCCTAGATGCTGGATTGTCTCTTTCCTCCTTGAGCACTCTCTCACTCTCTAACTTTCTACCTTTACTGTTTTATTCCTAGTTCCAAATTGCTCTCTAGCTTTTCTTTAGGCCTCCTAATAATTTACTTTTAATGAACACTGATTACACTTGTTACCTTCCTATCCACAAGCTAGTAGGACATCTGCCTTTTAATAATGTGTCAATTACCTCCATGTATTCTGAGGTTGATGAGTGACTATGTTTTAGGTCAATGAAACATCGTTCAAGCTACCAGGTTTCCCTCTCCTCAGAGAGTGGAGGATGGATTTTAATTACAAATAATGGTTTGCTGTAACATGTTCAAAATCAAAAAATAAAAGTTGTTAAATCAAATGGTTAAGGGATCCAAATGTTTTAAGACTTTCTCTAAAACCTGAACTGGCATCAGATTACTGAATAATTCCAGTATGTATTACTAATTATTTTCAGTGATATATTATCATCCTTTATAAGTAAGCCCCTCCACAAGATGTCTAGTTGGCTTCCCATTAACTGACTACCATCATTCAATTGAGCTATTTTT
>NW_022592352.1:0-3698 GCF_004348235.1 Phoca vitulina
TCAGTCGTTAAGTGTCTGCCTTCGGCTCAGGTCATGGTCCCAGGGTCCTGGGATCGAGTCCCACATCGGGCTCCCTGCTCCGTGAGAATCCTGCTTCTCCCTCTCCCGCTCCCCCTGCTTGTGTTCCTGCCTCACTCTTTCTCTCTCTCTGTCAAATAAATAAATAAAATCTTTTTTAAAAAATTGTAAAAAAAGATACTTGAGGGTAACATAGGAAAAGTACTTCACATTTCTCAGAACATTGTGTGTGTGTTTGTGTGTGTGTGTGGTTTTAGGTGTTATTTTATTTCCAGCATTTAGGACGATCTTTCATAGATGTTGTTATGTCTTAGGAAGAACAGCAGATAAATACCATAGGTTACTCTAGTTCTATATGGGAAAGTGAAGCCTCTGAGAATTTATAATGGAAACATTTTGTCTTAGAAGACTTGAGTCTGGAGAAGAGTTCTATCTCACCAATGTTTTGGCACTTGCATTTACTGATACATGTAGCTCTCTCTTCGCCAGATATGAGGCATATCTTAGTACTCCATTAAGCGGAACAGTGAGTTGAGTTTTGTCCTCGTCCGCCTTTCCGTCTCCCCCATTCTGGCCATTTGCTACTTTAGATGAGAAGAGCAGATGTGGAGGTACAAGCTAAAATAGTCCCTGTCCTTTCACACAGCCTTGTGGTAGGCTGAATAGTGGCAGCCAAGAGGTCTACACCCTAATCTCCAGAATCTGTGTTTGTGTTACTTTAAGTCGTAAAAGAGATTTCACAGTGGCTAAAGATCTTGAGGTGGAATGATTATCCTGGATTATCCAGGTGATTGCAGTGTATTTACAAGCCTCCTTATGAGAGGGAAAGAGAAAAGTTAGAGATGTGATTACAGAAGCTAAGGTTGGAGGGATACGGGGACAGGAACCAAAGAATGTGGGCAGTTGGGGCGCCTGGGTGGCTCAGTTGGTTAAGCGACTGCCTTCAGCTCAGGTCATGATCCTGGAGTCCCAGGATCGAGTCCCGCATCAGGCTCCCTGCTCAGCGGGGAGTCTGCTTCTCCCTCTGATCCTCTTCCCTCTCATGCTCTCTGTCTCTCATTCTTTCTCTCTCAAATAAATAAATAAAATCTTTAAAAAAAAAAAAAAGGAATGTGGGCAGTCTTTATGAACTGGAAAAGTCAAAGAAACAGATTCACTCCTGTACGATGATAAACTTGCACTGTTTTAAGCCCCTGTGTTTGTGGTCATTTGTTACATCAGCAATAGGAAGCTAATATAGCTTTTACTGGTTACATTCAGAGTTCATTGCATACTGAAACTAAATTGCTGAGTTTTTTCACCTGTATTATTATGCAAAGATTATTGTTCAGATTAGTGGCAAATGTAGAGACTTAAAAGTTTTACTAACTTGGATTCACTGAAATTGTCAGGAATATGTAATTACATGCTCTGTTAATGTTTCAAAAGAAACTATTAGTGAAACAGAAAATTGTAGTAACTAGAACATCCCTTCAGCTATCAGTATGTATTTTAAATTTATACTGATGAAATAGTATCTGTTTTCTTCTTCATCTTTTAATTATAAGATTCTTGTCAAGTGATCAAAGGTTTTTCTTACTGTCAGCCCCTATGGTAGCGAGTATCAGAGGTTGAAAGATACCAGCAATTAAAAAATTAGAAGAAGGAAAGTTACTGAGGTTGTGGAAAAAATGCCCAAGCTCTGTAGCCATATTGCACTTTGAATTTCTTTCATCATCTGTGTTAATTACAGATAAATTTTATACATTCTGGACTTGGATAACATTATTGAAGTAATATAATGAACACCTGGAAAAGAATTTTTTTTTAAACAGGAGAAGATCAAATTTAATAGGCGTACGTATGTACTTAAAAAATTCTTGAAAAGAATTTTTAAAGTACTCATTAAAACTCGCCATGTTAATTCTACTGAGCCATTAATTTAAGAGCTTCAGAGCCTCTATCTGAATTTCCTGTATAGATGAACTAGGGTGAATTATACCCAGTTACTATTAATTGAGATGCAATTTAGACCTAATTGTATACATATTAAGACAGCTTCATAGACACTGCCCCCACATGGCCAAACACAGCCATTGTCGAAATAACTTGTATACTCAGGTATCATACAAGTATTTAAATAAAAAATTAGCATTCTGCATTATAAACCTAATGATTTGGGAAGAGGAATAGGTAGGCAAAGTTATGTTTCTAAGTTTTATACTTACAGAGTAGTAATTTTTGATCTTTTGAGATGGCTGGAATGAGTCTAAAGAAACATAGTTGGGTTTTTATTTTAAGGGTGAATTTTGAGTTACTAATGAGATAACTAGCCTGCTAACTCTTAATATTCTTTTTTTTTTTTTAAGATTTTATTTATTTATTTGAGAGAGAGAATGAGAGAGAGAGAGAGCATGAGAAGGGGGAGGGTCAGAGGGAGAAGCAGACTCCCTGCTGAGCAGGGAGCCTGATGCGGGACTCAATCCCGGGACTCCAGGATCATGACCTGAGCCGAAGGCAGCCGCTCAACCAACTGAGCCACCCAGGCGCCCGCTAACTCTTAATATTCTTGATACTAAGATGTTTTCTAATAAAATATGGTCCATGGATAGTATAACTGGGGTCTTTGTCCAAGTCCCAGGCCTGTTAACACCCATTGTCCTACTGTAAATACTCACAGTTCCCTCTTTCACGGTCAAGTTTCAATGAAAAATTTTCTGGTTACCCTACCCATGAGCAATCCAGACAACTTTAATAAAACTGAAAATTGGTTCTCTAATGCGGTTCTTAAAATTGTAATTCTTTTGTGTCAAAAATCTATCTTTAATTAAATAGAACACATGAATTTATTTATCCAGATGAACCTCATTTTTTTTTTTAATTTTTTTTTATTGTTATGTTAATCCCCATACATTACATCATTAGTTTTAGATATAGTGTTCCATGATTCATTGTTTGTGCATAACACCCAGTGCTCCATGCAGAACGTGCCCTCCTCAATACCCATCACCAGGCTAACCCATCCTCCGAACCCCCTCCCCTCTAGAACCCTCAGTTTGTTTTTCAGAGTCCATCGTCTCTCATGGTTCTTCTCCCCCTCCGATTTCCCCCCCTTCATTCTTCCCCTCCTGCTACATTCTTCTTCTTCTTTTTTTCTTTCTTAACATATATTGCATTATTTGTTTCAGAGGTACAGATCTGAGATTCAACAGTCTTGCACAATTCACAGCGCTTACCAGAACACATACCCTCCCCAGTGTCCATCACCCAGTCACCCCATCCCTCCCACCCCACCCCCCACTCCAGCAACCCTCAGTTTGTTTCCTGAGATTAAGAATTCCTCATATCAGTGAGGTCATATGATACATGTCTTTCTCTGTTTGACTTATTTCGCTCAGCATAATACCCTCCAGTTCCATCCACGTCGTTGCAAATGGCAAGATCTTATTCCTTTTGATGGCTGCATAATATTCCATTGTAAATATATACCACATCTTCTTTAGCCATTCATCTGTTGATGGACATCTTGGCTCTTTCCACAGTTTGGCTATTGTGGACATTGCTGCTATAAACATCGGGGTGCACGTAGCCTTTCGGGTCCCTACTTTTGTATCTTTGGGGTAAATACCCAGTAGTGCAATTGCTGGATCATATGGTAGCTCTATTTTCAACTTTTTGAGGAACCTCCATACTGTTTTCCA
>NW_022592353.1:0-3696 GCF_004348235.1 Phoca vitulina
ATGGATAGAGATGATATGTGGACACAGATGATATACAGATACAGATGATATATGGATAGAGATGATATGTGGACACAGATGATATACTGATAGGGATGATATATGGATAAGATGATATATGGATAGAGATGATATGTGGACACAGATGATATACTGATAGGGATGATATATGGATGAGATGATACATGGATAGAGATGAAATACGGACACAGATGATATACTGATGAGGATGATATATGGATGAGATGGTACATAGATATGGATGCCATGTAGATGCAGGCCATGTGTAGGTGCAGATGATAGATGGGAACAGAAGATACGGGGACACAGGTGATATGTGGGCACAGACGACGTGAGGGTACAGACGATATGTAGATACAGACAGCATATGGATACAGGAATATAAGGGTGGAAATATACCCATGGGAGTCTACAGGTATAAAGATACACCGAGATGCGGATGGAATTCGCAGCATCTGTGCGGACACAGGACTCGTATGCAGACAAGATGAGGAATTCCTGCAAAGTGATCAGAAAAGGCAGACAGCCTAAAACAAAGAAAGCAAACACAGACCATCCACCAAAGGACGGAGTCGGAACATCTGGACAGTGAGCTCAGGGAAAGACACCCAGCATCCTTGGTCTCCAGGGAATCGGGAATGCAGACCTCCGTGGGAGGCCAGAGCACGCGTGCCCACCGCAACGCTAACTCCGAGACCATTTGGGGGACGTCTGAGGACGACGCTGAGCTTTCTGTGGTTTATCTGTTCATCTGCTTAGCCAGGGACAAAGCCGCCAGGCTCTCCCCGGGAAAGGGTTGTTGCTCGGGAAACCTCCAGTCACCAGAAAGATGCAGTGCACACGGTGCGGGCCAGCATGGTGTGCGGGAGAGGCCCACATGCCCTCCAGACTCGCCTCCAGAAATTGAGGGGGTCATCCCCTTGAGCCTTGGGACCGGCGTTAGTTAGCTAGGGCAGCTGTAACAGATGATCCCGCACTGGGTGGCTTGAATCACAGACGTTCATGCTCTCTGGGCCTGGAGACCAGAAGTCTGAGATCCATGTGGGGCAGGGATGCTGAGATCCAGGTGGGGCAGGGATGCTGAGATCCAGGTGGGGCAGGGATGCTGAGATCCAGGCAGGGCAGGGCTGCTGAGATCCAGGTGGGAAAGGACCTCTGAGATCCAGGTGGGGCAGGGATGCTGAGATCCAGGCTGGGCAGGGATGCTGACATCCAGGCAGGGCAGGGCTGCTGAGATCCAGGTGGGGAAGGACCTCTGAGATCCAGGCGGGTCAGGGCTGCTGAGATCCAGGCGGGTCAGGGCTGCTGAGATCCAGGTGGGGCAGGACCGCTGAGATCCAGGCGGGGCAGGGCTGCTGAGATCCAGGCGGGTCAGGGCCATGCTCCTTCTGGAGGCTCCAAAGAAGGGTCTGTTCCAGGCCCCTCCCCCTGCGTGTCTGGCTGTGTGTGTGGCTCCCACAGTATCATCCCTGTGTCTGTGTTTGCCTCCCAATGTGGCCTTGTTAAATGAGGACGCCAGTCCTATTGGGCCTGGCACCCCCCTCCCACTCCGGGATGACCTCATCTTCACTAACTACATCTGCAAAGACCCTTTTTGCCAAATAGAGTCCCATTCAGAGGTCCCTGCAGTTAGATCTTCAACATAGGAATTTGGGGAGGGAGACACGCTTTGGCCCTTGGCGGATCTCATGTCTGGGGCCCCCCCACCCCCAGGATGGGATCGTAGATAAAGATGGAGATGCTGTTTGCAGCGGGCGGTCTCCGAGCACAGAGCCTGGAGCCTCCCTGCCCCACCAGGGGCTCCTGAAGACGAGGTGCCAGGACCCCATCCGTGCTGGGAACCTTGTCCACGCCTCCTCCGTGGCCGGTTATGCCATGATCTCATGAGAGGGACAACCGTTTACATTTGGGTGGCCTCTGAGAAGCCCTTTCTGTTCTGTTCTTGCTCACAGACTGTTTGCAGAGAAAGGACCTTCAGGCCACCGTTAGCCGCCTGCTTGTTGGGAGCGTCGGGAGCGGTGGCCTTGAGATCCACGGGGCTCCGAGCGAGTCGGAGAAACCGCTCGCTGGGGTATGCATGCAGCCTGATCCCACCGCGTCTCACCTGCTGATTAAACACAGGGAAGCTCGCAGCGCTGGGTCTGCCCAAGTTAAGGCATCCGCAACTCTTGCTCACACGCTCTGTTGAATCAACGGTGTTGAATCTGTTGAATAAATGAACCAATACACGCCTTCAAAACAAACGTCTGACGCGGGGCTCTTGGCGTCGATTCGCATCTTGTCGCGAATAGTGGTACCTGGTTCTTCTCTTTCTGCATATTCTGTGTTCTTCCTGTGTGTGTATGCGGAGGGTGAGTTTCAGATCTTAAAGCCACGGCCACTCCCCGGGTTGAGCCACTTGGATTCATTTTGAGCAGGGGTGACGCGGCGCAGTATAACGGAGGGAACGGTGAGTTCCTCTTTGGTTCACAGGCACTAAAATCCCTTTAAACCAGGACCTGCGTCCTCCTTGTCCTGGGGCCGTTGGCTGAGCTGAGTTCCAAGGGGGGTCAGAGGCTAGCGAGCGTTTTCCTGCCTGATCTTCATGCTGACCCCGGGAGGTAGGGGGTGCCAGGCCCTTTTTGGAAGCGAGGACGCCCGCTGCTGTGGATGTTTGGGTGCAAGCTTGTGAGGATCAGGTAGCTGGTGGCTGCAGGGACGGCAGGAAGGTGTGATTCCAGGTACGGGGGCTACCTGCTGGCTTCAGTGGGGCAGCCGATGAGGTCCCCAGGCAGCCTCAGCGCCTCAGTCACCTGCACGGTGACGGGAGATCACGGGTCATCAACCTGCCCGGCCGCACCACGCAGGGCTCCCCTGGGACCCTCTGGATGGAGATGTCTTTGAACGTGGAGACCAAGTGCCCCTTTCAGACAGAGGCGTGAGACTTACGGGAACCCAGCGCCTGGATGCAGGACCCTGCTGGTGACGGGTGTGTGTGTGGCTCCCACAGTATCATCCCTGTCCCAGTATCATTCGGACAGAACAAAAGATTCAATTTCCTGCCATGGGACATAAACCAGACTCTAGGTACATGCAGAGGAAATGCCTATGGAAACAATTCCAAAGGGCTGACTTCGCAGGCCCTGGCTGGGAGGCTGACAGGGTGTCCTGGTGAGCAGAGGGCAGGCCAGGGCATGGGGCAGCGTTGAGTGGGCACCGGCAGGCTGACCTGCGGCAGGAGGGCGACCTGCAGAGTGATGCTGACAGAAGAGGGCCCTCCAGGAGCGAGGACCTCTGAGGGGTCCTGGGAAAGGGGTATGTTTGGGTGTATGCATGTGCATACTGGGTGAGTGTGTGTGTTCACACTGGGGTGTGTGTGCAGAATGCTGTGTGCTGCTGTGTGCATGTGTGTGCATGCTGGTGTGTGTGTGTGCATGCTGGCGTGTGCATATGTGTGTGTGTGCGTGCGGGTGTGTGCACGGTTGTGCGTGCGGGTGTGTGCATGCTGGTGTGTGCAAGGGCACACTGGTGTGTGCATGATTGTGCATGTTGGTGTGTGCATATGTGTGTGTGCACACTGGTGTGTGCCTGGTTGTGCATGTGCATATGTGTGTGTGTGCATGCTGGTGTGTGCATGGTTGTGCATGTTGGTGTGTGCATGCTGGTGTGTGCAAGGGCACACTGGTGTGTGTGCAT
>NW_022592354.1:0-3694 GCF_004348235.1 Phoca vitulina
CTGTGTGTTGTACATGTATATATATATTTTATATCTATTTATCGCTAAACACATAAAATATAAATATATAATCAAGTAGATGTGTATGCATTTAATTTAAATATATCTATTTATACCATTTAGACCCTCTATATATTCATTTGTTTCTTGCCTGGGCTGAGATACAGGTTAAAATACCCTAATACAACTCCTGAAACAAATAATATATTATATGTTAATTAAAAAAATCCTAATACAATTGTCTATTTCTGTTGTAATCATCATGCAGTAACTGGATGGACTCCCCCCACACAAATGAAAACTTTTGTTTACATGTTGAGACAGTGGTACCATACCAACGGGTAGGGAAAGTTTCATTCATCACATAATGAGGCTTTCTTGGGAGAGCAGGGTGAGATCCCAAGCAGGTCCAAAAATGACCTAAAAGGCAGGAGACTAGATTGGTTTTTAATGTTGTTGGGGCTTCCCACAGGCATGAGCTGGGGCTTGCCTGCTGTGAGTTTTCCATTAGCACTGAAGGAGAGGGGACCAGGCTTTCTTACCAGCCTGCCTAGATTTGGGAAAGCAGTGGAAAGGGAAATGAAGGACTTGAGACCTCTCAGGAGTCATATATCAAAAATGGAGTCAAACATTTTATTACAATTTTCTATTGAATGTCCTATTATTTCGGCAATATAGATTTTGATGCTGTGTTATTTGTTACATGAAGACTCAGGACCATTAGCTTTCCAGTTTGGGTTGTAACCTTTGTAATTTGGAAGTGCCTCTCTGTTTCATGATTCATCGTTGCTCCTCTCACCTCCTTTCAAACTTCTCTTGCTTTAGTAATCTGATTTCTGCTTCTTTTTTGTGTCTCTGGCTTGCTTTTTTTTTTTTTCCCACACTTCTATTTTGGCATTTCTGAGGCATATTGATTTAGGGTTTATAAGCCTATTTAATGTAGTGTGAAATTTGTTTGACCGAATCTAATTTGTTCCAGTTAAATTTAATCTATGTACATACTATCAAAACATTTTTTTATTTTATATTTTGTTTTCTCTTTTAAATAGCCCCTATAAAGATTTCTACATGGCTGTGGTGTGTTTTAATTTGTGTGCTTTTATGGGTTTTTTTCCCCTAATAGTAATTTCGAAGTATATAAACAGTACAGTTTTTCTAGTTTACCTTTAGAAATTATGAAACTAGAAGTACATTAACTCTTACTTTTTTAACTTGGAAACAGAAGCTACTAATTCTTCTATTTACTAAATAAAGAATTTAGCATTTTTAAACCTTCTGGCACATGCCCATCCTCTTACCCATCTGATTTTCATAAGGTGATATTTTAATGTTAAAGTAATCATATACAAACTTGGATCCTCTGATTATAATTTCAACAGCTGTGTGGTATTTGTACTTCTAAAAAAGATGATGGACTAATAGCAAATCCTTTCGAGTCACATCTTTTCACTTTTGTTTTGCGTCACGTGTTGATTGTCTGGATGTATCATCAAATATCTTTAAATGATCAAGTTATATTGAGTGATGCATCCATGGAGAATGTTTATTTTATTGCCTTAAAACTTGAATATTAAATCTGTATTTCAAGTCCTATTTCCTCAGGTCCTATTTTCTCTCACATCACTGTCACAATTGTTTAGCAAAATATTGGAATTCAATGAAACTGTATAAACTATAAAGCCATTCTGATTTTTCACTCTTTATGGATATGCATTTGCATAGACCCTCACAGGATTCTTCATCTTTCAAGTTTAGTAACTTTATTGTTATGTTCCATTGTTTATCAGTTTATGCCAACTTTGAAAATTCAGATATTCCTAAACTTACAAAATAACGTTAATTGGTATTTTCACATTTTTCCTATAATACATGTTTTTAGAAATTATACATTTAACCCTCCCAACTTATACACAGGACTTCTACCTTATAAATTCTATCTGAAACTGAAAAAAAATATATTATTCTATTATAAAATGGATTTACCTTAAAGACCTTATTACTGTTTTATATCAGATTGGACTTGCATAAATATATACTCTTTTCATCCTCTTGATTAAATTAAGAAATATTATGTTTGTTTAATACACTATTGTTTCATACAATTAATTTATCTAAGGAAATTTTTGTTTCATATAGTTTAGACAACTAAACAAATATCTTCTCTGTTCATTGCTCTTTATTATTTCTTGCATATCAAAGCTTCCATTAGGATCATTTTACTTTTACTTGATAACTACCTTTTATTAACTGTAAGTTATGCTTTCAGTTTATATTTGAAAATCTTTGTTTCATATTTATTTTTATGACAGCTTTATTAAGTTCTGATTCATATACCTTAACATTCACCCAGTTAAAAAACACAATTCAGTGTTTAATATATTCATAGTTGTGCAGTAATCACCACTATGAAATGTAGCAATATTTTATCATTCCCAAAAGAACCCTCATGCCCATCAGTAGCCACTTCACATTCTCCCCTTTCCCCAGTCCATGGTAAACACTAATCTCTTTTCTGTCTCTATGGATGTGCCTATTCTGAAATTTCATATAAATGGAAGGACACATATTATGGCCATTTGTATATAGCTTCTTTCACTTAGCATAATATTCTTAAGGTTCAATATTTCATGTTATAGCATCTATGAGCATTTCATTCTTTTTTATGACAAATATGCCATTTTACTGAACTATTCTTTAGTTGATGGACATTTGGGTTGTTACCACATTTGGGCTACTATAAATTATGCTGCTATGAGCATCTGTGGTCAATTTTTTGTTTAGACTTCCTTTCAATTCTCTTGGGCCTATGAAGAATGGAATTACAGAGTCATATGGTAGGTCTGTGTTGAATTTTTGAGGGAGTCCCAAATTGATTCTCAAAGTGATTTCATCATTTTACAATCCCTCCACCAATGTATGATGGTTCAATCTCTCTACCTTCTCACCAACACTTGTTATTGTCTATCTTTTTTTATTTTAGCTATCCTAGTGTATGTAAAAAGGTATTTCATTACAGTTTTTTATTGTTTTTAATTTTAATTCCAGTATAGTTAACATAGAGTGTTATATTAGTTTCATGTATGCAACGTAGTGATTCAGCACTTCCATACAACACCCGGTGCTCATAACAATGTACTCCTTAATCCCCATCACCTATTTCACCCATCACCCCTCTGGTAACCATCAGTTTGTTCTCTATATAGAGTTTACTTCTTGGTTTCTCTCTCTCTCTTTCTCTCTCTTTTCCTTTGTTCATTTGTTTTGTTTCTTAAATTCAACATATGAGTGAAACTTATGGTATTTGTCATTCTCTGACTTATTCACTTAGCATTATACACTCTAGCTCCATCCATGTCATTTCAAATGGCAATATTTCATTCTTTTTATGGCTGAATAATATTCTGTTGTAAATATATACCACTTCTTTTTTATCCATTCATCTATCAATGGACACTTGGGCTGCTTCTATATCTTGGCTATTGTAAATAATGCTGCCATAAAATAATGCTGTGTATAAACATAGGGGTGCATGCATCCCTTTGAATTAGTGTTTTTGTATTATTGGTGTAAAAACCCAGAAGTGAAAATACTGGGTCCTAGGGTGCTCTATTTTTAACTTTTTGAGGAACCTCCATACTGCTCTCCCCAGTGGCTGCACCAGTTTGCATTCCCACCAACGGTGCAAGAGGCTTCC
>NW_022592355.1:0-468 GCF_004348235.1 Phoca vitulina
TGTGGCTTCTCTGGGAGGCCCTGGGCTGGGTTCTGTCTCCGCAAAGGTCCACGGAGAGCAGGCACGGGGATGAGCTTTTCTCCTCTCACAGCTGCTCCACCACCTGAGGAGCTAGAGCCGGCTGCAGCTCCATCGGCAGCTCTGGAGGGAGGGGTGGAGCCTGCGACTTCAGCAGGAGACCAGGAGCCGGCAGGTGACCCGGCACCCGCCCACGGAGAGCTTGATGCGGACCAGGAAGAACTGGCACCTGCCCCGACCCAGCTCCTGCTACTGTTCCTGCCCCTGCCCCAGCTCCTGCCCTGGATCCTGCACCTGACCCATCTCCTGCCCTGGATCCTGCCCCTGACCCAGCTCCTGCCCTGGATCCTGCCCCTGACCCAGCTCCTGCCCTGGATCCTGCCCCTGACCCAGCGCCTGCCCGGGATCCTGCCCCTGACCCAGCGCCTGCCCGGGATCCTGCCCCTGACC
>NW_022592355.1:568-3690 GCF_004348235.1 Phoca vitulina
CCTGCCCTGGATCCTGCCCCTGACCCAGCTCCTGCCCTGGATCCTGCACCTGCCACTGCTCAAAACCAGCTCCTGCCCCTCCTCCTACCCCTTCCCCTGCCCCTGCCTGAGCTCCTGTCCCTGCTCCTGCCAGACTCGCTGACCCTTCCCCTGCCCCTTCCTGGGCTCCTGTTCTTGTCCCTGCCCCTGCTCCTGCCCATAACCCTACCCCTGCCAGACCCGCTGCCCCTTCCCCTGCCCCT
Organism: Phoca vitulina; assembly: GCF_004348235.1. NCBI lineage: Eukaryota > Metazoa > Chordata > Mammalia > Carnivora > Phocidae > Phoca > Phoca vitulina. Next base: position 811 of record NW_022592355.1, read on the forward strand.
TCCTGGGCTCCTGTTCTTGTCCCTGCCCCTTCCCCTGCCCCTGCCAGACCCGCTGCCCCTTCCCCTGCCCCTGCCTGAGCTCCTGTTCCTGCTCCTTTTCCTGCTCCTGCTTCTGCCCCTTCCCCTGCCAGACCCGCTGCCCCTACCCCTGCCCCTGCCTGACCTCCTGTTCCTGCTCCTTCTCCTGCTCCTGCTTCTGCCCCTTCCCCTGCCAGACCCGCTGCCCCTTCCCCTGCGCCTGCCGGAGCTCCTGTTCCTGCTCCTTACCCAGGTCCTGCCCTGAATCCTGCACCTGCCACTACTGCTGATCCTGTCCCTCCCCTTGCCCCTGCCCCTGACCCTGCTCTTACACCTGTCCCTGCTCCTGTCCCTGCCCCTATCCTAACCCCTGCCCCTACTCCTGCTCCTGCTCCTGCAGGGCTCCCAGAGCCACATCCAGAGCCCACAGCCCTGCGGGGAGAGCTCCCTGTAAAATTACCCTTAGTTCCATCGCTGGACCCCGGCCCCGCCAGATTGTTTCATCCCCTCCCCCTATGTTCTTTCTCTCTGGTTCATATTAACTGTTATTTTATCTTTTCATATTCTGTATACTGTTTATGATTTGTTTTAAATAAAATTACTTGTTTTCAATTCAACACATCATGAGCATTAAGTACATTCCCAACGATGTGCCACCACACCCCAGAACATTGCTGCGGAATATCTCATGTCCCAAAGGAGTCCCCGAACCAGAAGCCCCCCCCTGCCCATTTCTCCCCCAGCCCAGACCCTGGAAACCCCTAAGCTGCTTTCTCTCCCTGTTCCTTTCCCTGTTCTGGATGTTTCTGTAAGTGGAATCACGCAATAGGTGCCTTTGTGTCTGCCCACCTATTTTCACAGGGGATTCATTTTCTTCTGTGTTTATTTGTCACAAATTTCCCTTATTCGATATTGAAATCCCCGATGGATCACACATCAGATGTAATCATAGAGGCCACTTTAGGAATTATGGGCACAATTTCGGGGCCGAGACCCCTGTTCCTGCTGGGACACCACAGCCTGACCCCAGACAGGAAACGGCTGGTTCCTCCTGTGGCCCACACAGAAACCAGGGAGACGCAGAAAGCTGGAAGACACACCACAATGGGCAAAAGCATTGCTCACGACCCAAGGCCAGAGAAAGGTTTCACCTGACTCTGGTCCAAATCATGCTCCAAGTCACAGGGTTCCACAGGGACAGAGATCAAACACATGCAAGTCCAAGGGGAGGACAGGCACGGGGGGAGTCAGAGATGTGGGAGCTCCCAGGGAAGGACTCCGGCAAAGGAAACCCTATGGAGGCAGCACTGGTCACCCTCAGACTGGCAGATGTCTGGTCTGGGAAGAACGTGAGGAAGCGGAGGTCCAATGCAGGTCCCCTGGAGGAAAGGGTGACGGGCACCCCTGTCTGGGAGAACAGTGAGCAGCACCCATCCCAAGCCACAGGGCACCCATCACCCGGTATGCTCAGCCTCGGACTCACCCCCGGAAACTCTGGCTCGGTTTTTCACACATGTATTTTCAGGAGTGTTCATCACAGCAGTGCTGGAGAGAGCAGGGAATGGAACAACGCTAATGCCCAAGGAGATGGATGGGATCCATGGTCCCAGTCCTCATGATAGAATACCTCGTAGCTACTGTCATGTTGTCATTCAGGGCACAGAATCCGGGAAGCCCCTCCTGAAACCCCCTCCTGCCACCCTGTTCCTGGAAACATTGAGAATTGTTTGAGGAGGAGGTGGAGAGGATCCAGGATGACAGCGGGTCCCAGGAGAAGGAAGGTCAGCACTGGGAGGACAGTTGGACGTGCCCTGAGCCACCATCCAGGGCCCGGGCTGTGATGCCCTCAGACCTCACCCCAAATAATGGCTCCTGAGGTATGGATCCAGCTTCTGTGGTTTCACTCCCTCCCTCCCTACGTCATTTATTCACTCCCTCATTCATTCACCCCTCTCTCTCCTTCCCCTCCACCCCTCCCTTCCCTCCCCCACTCCCTCCCTCCCTGCCTCCCTGCCTCCCTCCCAACCTCCCTCCCTCCCCTCTAACCCTCCCATCCTCTCTTTCCTCCTCCCTCTCTCCCCTCCCTCTCCCCACCTTGCCTCCCTCCCATCCTCCCTTCCCTCCTCCCTCTCTCCCCTCCTTCTCTCCCATCATCCCTCCCTCTTTCTTTCCCTCACTCCCATCCTCCCTCATTCAGCACAGGATCTGGGGTCCCTGCTGTGTACTGAGCACTGGGGCTTCATCAGTGAGCACCCCCCAACCCACATGGTCACGTCCACTGTGGGAGGTGACGGGGGCAGTCCTCAGGGCTAGCACTGGTGATGAGCACCAGGAATCTGCTCCTGAAAACAGAGGCCAGTTGCACAAAGAAAAGAATGGAGAGACCCATGCTTAGCACTTCCTCTAGAAAAATCTAGTCCTCAAAAGTGATGAAAAGTAAATATATCCTAGACTTCATGCAATGTGAGTTCTAATGGCAGGTACGCACTGAATCCTAGAACCAACAAAGAGTAAATCATCCAGGGTCAACTGGGGGGTTGTGACACAACTTTTCTGAACAAATGACAGCATTTCAGCCACCATCTCCAAGGCCTCCGAGTTTTCCCAAGGGTCTCTGTGATCCTTTGATCCTTCCATAGACCTCCTTGGAAAGCTCTGTCCTGTCCTCTTCCTTGTCTCCTGCCTCTTCTGGGACCCTTCCGTGGCTTCCCCCTCCCCCCCCCCCCCCGCCAGGGCCGCCCTCACCAGGATTCCCCATGCCCCTTGGCTGGGCGCCCGCATCCCACACTGGACCCCATGAGCCCAGTCCCTTGTATAAGGCCTGTGCGCTCCCTCTGGGGTCACTTGGCATCTCCCCTGGCA
>NW_022592356.1:0-3689 GCF_004348235.1 Phoca vitulina
AAGGCTTCTTCCTTGTAAATCACTAGGACATTTGTAAACTGAGGGAGACTCCTGTCCTGCAGGACTGTGATCTCTATTATTTAACTATTTGTTTTTCCTTTCCTTAGCTTTAGGGCAGACAGGAGTGCCTGAGGAATGTCACACATATCACGGGGGGAGGGGGGGTTGCCGCCATGTAGGGTGCCTGCTTCTGCTTTGTCCTCAGCTGGCCTTCTGATCACTCATCATGTTTCTCCCCCAAACCATGTCTCCCTACTTCATAACTTCTTTGATGTGGCTTCTTTCTCCTATTGTGGAGTTTGTTCTGTTAGTCTTCAGGATAATTTCTGCAGTATTTAGAATGATTTGATAGTTATCTAGTAGTGTTGGTGGGATGAGACGAGTCTGGGGTCCTCCTACTCTTCTGCCATCTTCTCTCCCACCTCCTCAAATATATTTTAAAAACATTTTATTGTATTTGCAGTTATGTAATGCATGTGTACAGGTTCACAATACCAGGCAGAGTGAATAGAAATACTAAGGATAAAATTTGTCTGCTTTTTTTGTCCTTTGCTATTTTTAAATAGCTTACAAAAGTCAAAGTATAGACAACATCAAATGGTTTAAAACAAATTTTTATTAACCTTTTAAATTTATAAACTGTGTTTCAATGTAAGGTCAACATAAAATAAAGGAAAGTACTCTTGAATTAATTAATGTTGATTTCTTGATATTTCTTCCTTAGTAGAGGAGGAAGCAGAAGGAGGCCCAGTAAATTTGCTACTTAATCAGTTAGAGAAGCAGTGATCCTACACAAGTGTTCAATATAAGATCAAGGCTGTCACATATGTTCAGTTAGGAATAATTTCATTTAAGTATAGTTCCAAGTAGGAATAGAAAATTAAAAAAAAAATAAGTACATAAATAGATATAAAGTAGTAAATTATCATATTAAATAATTGAATAGTCTGGCCAAGTGTAGGAATTTTGCAACACTTTATTTATTTATTTATTTATTTATTTTTAAGATTTTATTTATTTGTCAGAGAGAAAGACAGCCAGAGAGGGAACACAAGCAGGGGGAGTGGGAGAGGGAGAAGCAGGCTTCCCGCAGAGCGGGGAGCCCGATGCGGGGCTCGATCCCAGGACCCTGGGACCATGACCTGAGCCGAAGGCAGACACTTAACGACTGAGCCACCCAGGCGCCCCGCAACACTTTAATCATGTGTTAGATCCACATTCAAAAAACTTGGGAGTTTTGTAGATGACTTGAGGATGTTGCCACAGTTTCTGATTTTGCTTTCTTGTGTTATATCTTTAGGTTTTATGTCTCTAAACTACAATTATTCTTCTCTGTAGAACAATGATTTTTGTATGGGCCTCTTTTATATATCATCTGTGATACAACATGGTTTTCTTGTTTGATTTATAGAAACTTTGGTGCTTGTTGATAGATTATACCTCTTATTCATTTTTGTCTCCGTTCCTGCACATCATTACTGCTTCACTCTTCAACTGGATTAAATGGATGATGGGTGTTAAGTAGGGCACTTGTCCTGATGAACACTAGGTATTGTATGTAAGTGATGAATCACTAAATTCTACACCTGGAACTAATATTACATTGTATGTTAACTAACTGAAATTTAAATGAAAACTTGAAAATAAAATATATTAAAGTTCAGTGGTTACATTTCCAATACTTTACTATGTGAGATGTAATCAGTGAATGACTGCTCTTCTTTCATTGGAAATTACTTGTAGCATTTCTGATCATTGTGTGGAAATGTGAAGGAGAAATGTGGAAGGAGCATTACTACATGTATAGTAGTAATGTTATATCCACACAAAGTAGTGATGAAGAGATCTTGAGAGAGAGTATTTTTTCAGAGAAGAGTGTTGGTGTAATAGGATGGTAAGAAGAGAATAATGGCTATAGAATTATGTCAAGCTCAAGATTTTGAATAACAAATATATCAGTTTTCTTCCAAAGGAGGCTTACTTTCCTAACTTAATTATCTCTCTTAATAATTTAATTTTTGTAGACAACCAACTTTTTAAATTGAAGTATAGTTGACACACAATGTTACATTAGTTTCAGTTGCACAACATAGTGATTCAACAACTTTATATGTTATACTGTGGTCACCACAAGTGTAGTTACCATCTGTCACCATACAACACAGTATAATAATATTGACTATATTCCCTAGGTTGTACCTTTTATTCCTGTGACTTGTTCATTCCTTAACTGGAAACCTGTACCTCCCATTCACCTTTACCCATTTTGCCCATCCTCCTACCTCTCTCCCATCTGGCAACCACCAGTTTGTTCTCTGTATTAGTGGTTTGTTTCAGTTTTTCTTGTTGTTTGTTTTGTTCTTTAGACTCTACATATAAGTGAAAACATTTGGTATTTGCCTTTGACTTACTTCACTTAACATAGTACCCTCTAGATCCATCCTTGTTGTTGTAAATGGTAAGACTTCATTCTTTTTTTATGGCTGAGTAATATTCCATTGTATATGTATACTGTATCTTCCTTATCCTTTCATCTCCTGATGGACACTTGGGCTGCTTCCATAGTTTGGCTATTGTAAATAATGCTGCAATAAACATAGGGGTACATTCAGTCTTTCGAATTAGTGTTTTTCTAGTCTTTGGTTAAATACTCAGTAGTGCGATTACTGGATTATAAGGTAGTTCTATTTTTAATTTTTTAAGGAACCTCCATACTGTTTTCCACAGTGGCTGCACCAGTTTGCTTTCCCCCAACAGTGCACAAGGATACATTTTTCTCTGCATCCTCACCAACACTTGTTATTGTGTTTTTTATTTTAGCCAATCTTACATGTGTGAGGTGATATCTCATTGTGGTTTTGATTTGCATTTCCCTGATGATGAGTGAATATAAGTATCTTTTCATGTGTCTATTGGCCATCTGTGTGTCTTCTTTGGAAAATGGTCTATTTATGTGTATTCAACAAATTTTAATTAAAGCTACATTTGATTACTATCCTTGTGTGCCAAATCTTAATCGGTAGTTTCCCAGATGTCACCTAAAGGTTTTATTTACTTTTTTTGCAAGCAGGAGAAACTGAACCTATATAAAGCAAGAGATTTATTGGATGTGTATTAGGATAATTCAAAGAATTGAAGGGAAATTGAACAATATATTTGGTGAGGGATAGAACCAGGACAACTCTTGGAGTCAAAATAATAGGAGCTCATGGACAGCCGCTACTTCTGTCCTTTCAGAGAATTTTTAGAGAGGGAGTTTATGGCTATTCCCCCACCCTCCCATCTCTTTGGATACTGACTCTGGAATTACTCAGCTCCAACTGCTTCCCTTCCATAATAGTCATTTTTTAGGTGCTTGGATCTGATTGACTTTGCTTAGGTCAAATGTCACCAGGACAGTTTGAGATGGGGGAGGTGCAGAACCCACCTTAAAATGTGGTGCTGTTTCTTAACAAAGGTAAAAAGGATACTGGGCACAAATATCCTGTGTCTGCTATAAATTGGTAGTGTTTCCCTAATTACTAAATTAACCATTTTGTTATTCCAGATATCAGCAAACATTTACTGTAATGGGCTAGATAAGTATTTTAGGTTTTGTAGGCCATACAGCCTATGTTGCAACTTAAGTCTGCTTCTATGGTGTGAAAATAGTTATAAATGAATGAGCATGGCTATGTTGCAATAAAACT
>NW_022592357.1:0-80 GCF_004348235.1 Phoca vitulina
TTTGTTCTGTTTTTGTTTGTTTTTATCTTTATCTTTTTTTTTTTTTTCTTTTTCTGTTTTCTCTCTTTCCCTTTCTTTTC
>NW_022592357.1:180-3686 GCF_004348235.1 Phoca vitulina
TGTTTTTGTTTGTTTTTATCTTTATCTTTTTTTTTTTTTTTCTTTTTCTGTTTTCTCTCTTTCCCTTTCTTTTCCCACTGCTTCAGGTCTTTTCTGATTTGTTTAGAGTATACTTTCTGGGGACGTTGTTACCCTGTTAGCATTTTGTTCTCTCATTAATCTATTCTCCTCTGGACAAAATGACAAGACAGAAAAAATCACCTCAACAAAAAGAACAAGAGGTAGTACCGACTGCCACGGACCTACTGAATACAGACATTAGTACGATGTTGGATCTAGAGTTCAGAATCATCACTTTAAAGATACTAGCTGGGCTTGAAAAAAGCATGGAAGTTATTAGAGAAACCCTTTCTGGAGAAGTAAAAGAACTAAAATCTAACCAAGTTGAAATCAAAAAGGCTATTAATGAGGTGCAATCAAATATGGGGGCGCTAACTGCTAGGATAAATGAGGCAGAAGAAAGAATCAGTGAGATAGAAGACCAAATGATGGAAAATAAAGAAGCTGAGAAAAGAGAGATAAACAACTACTGGATCACGAGGGCAGAATTCAAGAGATAAGCAATACCATAAAACGAAACAACATTAGAATAATTGGGATCCCAGAAGAAGAAGAAAGAGAGAGGGGGGCAGAAGGTATACTGGAGCAAATTATAGCAGAGAACTTCCCTAATTTGGGGAAGGAAACAGGCATCAAAATCCAGGAAGCACAGAGAACCCCTCTCAAAATCAATAAAAATAGGTCAACACCCCAACATCTCATAGTAAAACTTACGAGTCTCAGAGACAAAGAGAAAATCCTGAAAGCAGCTCGGGAGAAGAGATCTGTAACCTACAATGGTAGAAACATTAGATTGGCAACAGACCTATCCACAGAGACCTGGCAGGCCAGAAAGGACTGGCAGGATATATTCAGAGCACTAAATGAGAAAAATATGCAGCCAAGAATACTATATCCAGCTAGGCTGTCATTGAAAATAGAAGGAGAGATAAAAAGCTTCCAGGACAAACAAAAACTAAAGGAATGTGCAAACACGAAACTAGCCCTACAAGAAATATTGAAAGGGGTCCTCTAAGCAAAGAGAGAGCCTAAAAGCAACACAGACCAGAAAGGAACACAGACAATATACAGTAACAGTCACCTTACAGGCAATACAATGGCGCTAAATTCATATCTTTCAATAGTGACCCTGAATGGAAATGGGCTAAATGCTCCAATCAAAAGAAACAGGCTATAAGATTGGATTAAAAAACAAGACCCATCAATATGCTGTCTGCAAGAGACTCATTTTAGACCCAAAGACACCCCCAGATGGAAAGTGAGGGGGTGGAAAACCATTTACCATGCTAATGGACACCAAAAGAGAGCTGGGGTGGCAATCCTTATATCAGACAAATTAGATTTTAAACCGAAGACTGTAATAAGAGATGAGGAAGGACACTATATCCTACTTAAAGGGTCTATCCAACAAGAAGATCTAACAATTGTAAATATCTATGCCCCTAACATGGGAGCAGCCAATTATATAAGGCAATTAAGAACAAAAGCAAAGAAACACATCGACAACAATACAATAATAGTGGGGGACTTTAACACCCCCCTCGCTGAAATGGACAGATCATCTAAGCAAAAGATCAACAAGGAAATAAAGACTTTAAATGACACACTGGACCAAATGGACTTCACAGACATATTCAGAACATTCCATCCCAAAGCAACGGAATACATATTCTTCTCTAGTGCCCATGGAACATTCTCCAGAATAGATCACATCCTGGGTCACAAATCAGGTCTCAACCAGTACCAAAAGACTGGGATCATTCCCTGCCTCTTTTCAGACCACAATGCTTTGAAACTAGAACTCGGAGGGGGGAAAGATGGCGGAGGAGTAGGGGACCCTATTTCAACTGGTCCCCGGAATTGAGCTGGATATCTACCAGACCACTCTGAGCACCCACGAAACCAGCCTGAGATTAAGAAGATCTGGATCTCGGGGAAATCGGAGGGGGAGAAGAACCATGAGAGACAATGGACTCTGAAAAACAAACTGAGGGTTCTAGAGGGGAGGGGTGTGGGAGGATGGGTTAGCCTGGTGATGGGTATTGGGGAGGGCACGTTCTGCATGGAGCACTGGGTGTTATGCACAAACAATGAATCATGGAACACTATATCTAAAACTAATGATGTAATGTATGGGGATTAACATAACAATAAAAAAATTAAAAACAAAAAACAAACAAACAAACAAACAAAAAGAAGATCTGGATCTCTACAAACAGAATATCGCAGGCGGTTGGTTTTGAGGTACGAAGCGGAGAGCCGTGATCCTGTGGGCAGATATCGGAGGATAAACGGCGGCGGGAGGGTGCCTGGCCGTGGGGATCCTACACCGCCGGTGAGTGACAGCCTCGCGCGCTGCGGACGGGGCACAGACTCGCAGACCGGTAGCGTCGGGAAAGGACTTTAGGGCAGCCCCCGGGGTGGAGGACCAGACCGGCGGGGTCGCACGCACGTGAACTGCAGCCCCCCCAGAAACAAACCGGAGCGACGGTCACGCGCACACGAACTGCAGCCTATGAGACGGAAACCCGGTGCACCAGGGTCGCGCCGGTGAACTGCAACTCCCGGGGTGGAAACCACGAGCGGCGAGTCACACGCGCGCGAACTGGGAGCGGCTGGCGGTTTTAGAAGCACAAAGGGCAGAGACATGCCCCGACCTGGAGGCAGGACTGGGAGCACTGCGGAGGGGCGCACAACCCAGGACGCTGCAGTTTATGGCAGCACGGACAGAAACGGAGATGGTGTGGCCTGGAGAGCTCACTGAAGAACAGACTGCGGTCTCTCTGCTCTGAGGCAGAGCGTTGGAAATGGTCTCTTCTGTTCTGACTCGCGGAAGAGACGCAGAAAGCCGCCAGGGAAAGGAGCCAGAGAACAAAAGCCCCAAAGACTGATTCCCACTGAGCCCATCTCCCACCACAGGGGCACAGGGCAACTCCGCCCAAACAGGGTTGCCTGAGTAACAGTGCGGCAGGCCCCTCCCGCAGAAGACAGGCTGGGAAAACAAGAGGCCAGCAACCCTAAGGTCCCAAGAAAACAGGTGCATCTTGCTTGGGTTCTGGTCAATAATTTCGACTCTATACATTCCCTCAAACACCCATCAACAGAATGACTAGGAGGAGGAGCCCCCAAAACAGAAAAGACTCAGAGATTATGACTTATGCTGCAGATTTACAAATGGATGCAGATATAACCAAGATGTCGGAGATGGAATTCAGGCTAGCAATTGTGAAGACAATGGCTAGAATGGAGAAATCAATTAATGGCAACATAGAGTCTCTAAGGGCAGAAATAAAAGGGGAATTGGCAGAACTTAAAAATACTATCAATGAGATCCAATCCAATCTAGATAATCTAACAGCTAGGGTAACTGAGACAGAAGAGAGAATAAGCGACCTGGAAGACAATATAATAGATAAAAAGGGAAAAGAGGAGGCCAGGGGAAAACA
>NW_022592358.1:0-3685 GCF_004348235.1 Phoca vitulina
AAACCATTTACCATGCTAATGGACACCAAAAGAAAGCTGGGGTGGCAATCCTTATATCAGACAAATTAGATTTTAAACCAAAGACTGTAATAAGAGATGAGGAAGGACACTATATCATACTTAAAGGATCTATCCAACAAGAAGATCTAACAATTGTAAATATCTATGCCCCTAACATGGGAGCAGCCAATTATATAAGGCAATTAATAACAAAAGCAAAGAAACACATCAACAACAACACAATAATAGTGGGGGATTTTAACACCCCCCTCACCGAAATGGACAGATCATCTAAGCAAAAGATCAACAAGGAAATAAAGACTTTAAATGACACACTGGACCAAATGGACTTCACAGATGTATTCAGAGAACATTCCATCCCAAAGCAACAGAATACACATTCTTCTCTAATGCCCATGGAACATTCTCCAGAATAGATCACATCCTAGGTCACAAATCAGGTCTCAACTGGTACCAAAAGACTGGGATCATTCCCTGCATATTTTCAGACCACAATGCTTTGAAACTGGAACTCAATCAGAAGAGGAAAGTCAGAAAGAACTCAAATACCTGGAGGCTAAAGAGCATCCTACTAAAGAATGAATGGGTCAACCAAGAAATTAAAGAAGAATTAAAAAAAATTCATGGAAACCAATGAAAATGAAAACACAACTGTTCAAAATCTTTGGGATGCAGCAAAGGCAGTCCTAAGAGGAAAGTATATAGCAATACAAGCCTTTCTCAAGAAACAAGAAAGGTCTCAAATACACAATCTAACCCTACACCTAAAGGAGCTAGAGAAAAAACAGCAAATAAAGCCTAAACCCAGCAGGAGAAGAGAAACAATAAAGATCAGAGCAGAAATCAATGAAATAGAAACCAAAAGAACAGTAGAACAGATCAACGAAACTAGGAGCTGGTTCTTTGAAAGAATTAACAAGATTGATAAACCCCTGGCCAGACTTATCCAAAAGAAAAGAGAAAGGACCCAAATCAACAAAATCATGAATGAAAGAGGAGAGATCACAACCAACACCAAAGAAATACAAACAATTCTAAGAACATATTATGAGCAACTCTATGCCAGCAAATTACATAATCTGGAAGAAATGGATGCTTTTCTAGAGATGTATCAACTACCAAAACTGAACCAGGAAGAAATAGAAAACCTGAACAGACCTATAACCACTAAGGAAATTGAAGCAGTCATCAAAAATCTCCCAACAAACAAAAGCCCAGGGCCAGATGGCTTCCCAGGGGAATTCTACCAAACATTTAAAGAAGAATTAATACATGTTCTCCTGAAACTGTTCCAAAAAATAGAAATGGAAGGAAAACTTCCAAACTCGTTTTATGAGGCCACCATTACCTTGATCCCCAAACCAGACAAAGACCCCATCAAAAAGGAGAATTACAGACCAATATCCTTGATGAACACAGATGCAAAAATTCTCACCAAAATACTAGCCAATAGGATCCAACAGTACATTAAAAGGATTATGCACCACGACCAAGTGGGATTTAACCCTGGGCTGCAAGGTTGGTTCAGCATCTGCAAATCAATCAACGTGATACAATACATTAATAAAAGAAAGAACAAGAACCATATGATCCTCTCAATAGATGCAGAAAAAGCATTTGACAAAGTACAGCATCCTTTCTTGATCAAAACTCTTCAGAGTATAGGGATAGAGGGACATACCTTAATATCATAAAAGCCATCTATGAAAAACCCACAGCGAATATCATTCTCAATGGGGAAAAACGGAGAGCTTTCCCCGTAAGGTCAGGAACATGGCAGGGATGTCCACTATCACCACTGCTATTCAACATAGTATTACAAGTCCTAGCCACAGCAATCAGACAACAAAAAGAAATAAAAGGCATCCAAATCGGCAAAGAAGAAGTCAAATCCTCACCGTTTGCAGATGATATGATACTTGATGTGGAAAACCCAAAAGACTCCACCCCAAAACTGCTAGAACTCATACAGGAATTCAGTAAAGTGGCAGGATATAAAATCAAGCACAGAAATCAGTGGCATTCCTATACACCAACAACAAGACAGAAGAAAGAAATTAAGGAGTCGATCCCATTTACAATTGCACCCAAAGCCATAAGATACCTAGGAATAAATCTAACCAAGGAGGCAAAGAATCTGTACTCAGAAAACTATAAAATACTCATGGAAGAAATTGAGGAAGACACAGAGAAATGGAAAAACGTTCCATGCTCATGGATTGCAAGAACAAATATTGTGAAGATGTCAATGCTACCTAGAGCAATCTACACATTTAATGCAATCCCCATCAAAATACTATCCACTTTCTTCAAAGAAATGGAACAAATAATCCTAAAATTTGTATGGAACCAGAAAAGACCCTGAATAGCCAAGGAATGTTGAAAAAGAAAAGCAAAGCAAAGCAAAGCTGGCGGCATCACAATTCCAGACTTCCAGCTCTATTACAAAGCTGTCATCATCAAGACAGTATGGTACTGGCACAAAAACAGACACATAGATCAATGGAACAGAATAGAGAGCCCAGAAATGGACCCTCAACTCTATGGTCAACTAATCTTCGACAAAGCAGGAAAGAACGTCCAATGGAAAAAGACAGTCTCTTCAACAAATGGTGTTGGGAAAATTGGACAGCCACGTGGAGAAGAATGAAACTGGACCATTTCCTTACACCCCACACAAAAATAGACACAAAATGGTTGAAAGACCTAAATGTGAGGCAGGAGTCCATCAAAATCCTAAAGGAGAACACAGGCAGTAACCTCTTCGACCTCAGCCGCAGCAACTTCTTCCTAGAAACATCGCCAAAGGCAAGGGAAGCAAGGGCAAAAATGAACTGTTGGGACCTCATCAAGATAAATAAAAAGCAAAAGAAACAGTCAACAAAACCAAAAGACAGAGTGGGAGAAGATATTTGCAAATGACATCAGATAAAGGGCTAGTATCCAAAATCTATAAAGACTTCTTAAACTCAACACCCAAAGAACAAATGATCCAATTAAGAAATGGGCAGAAGACATGAACAGACATTTTTCCAAAGAAGACATCCAAATGGCCAACAGACACATGAAAAAGTGCTCAGCATTGCTCGGCATCAGGGAAATCCAAATCAAAGCCTCAATGAGATGTCACCTCACACCCGTCAGAATGGCTAAAATTAACAAGTCAGGAAATGACAGATGTTGGCAGGGATGCGGAGAAAGGGGAACCCTCCTACACTGTTGGTGGGAATGCAAGCTGGTGCAGCCACTCTGGAAAACAGTATGGAGGTTCCTCAAAAAGTTGAAAATAGAGCTACCACATGATCTAACAATTGCACTACTGGGTATGTACCCCAAAGATACAAATGTAGGGATCCAAAGGGGTACGTGCACCCCGATGTTTATAGCAGCAATGTCCACAATAGCCAAACTGTGGAAAGAGCCAAGATGTCCATTGACAGACGAATGGATAAAGAAGATGTGGTATACAATGGAATATTATGCAGCCATCAAAAGGAATGAGCTCTTGCCATCTGCAACGACGTGGATGGAACTGGAGGGTGTTATGCTGAGCGAAATAAGTCAGTCAGAGAAAGACATGTATCATATGACCTCACTGATATGAGGAATTCTTAATCTCAGGAAACAAACTGAGGATGCTGGAGTGGTGGGGGGTGGGAGGGAT
>NW_022592359.1:0-3683 GCF_004348235.1 Phoca vitulina
CCACTCCAGCAACCCTCAGTTTGTTTCCTGAGATTAAGAATTCCTCATATCAGTGAGGTCATATGATACATGTCTTTCTCTGTTTGACTTATTTCGCTCAGCATAATACCCTCCAGTTCCATCCACGTCGTTGCAAATGGCAAGATCTTATTCCTTTTGATGGCTGCATAATATTCCATTGTATATATATACCACATCTTCTTTATCCATTCATCTGTTGATGGACATCTTGGCTCTTTCCACAGTTTGGCTATTGTGGACATTGCTGCTATAAACATCGGGGTGCACGTAGCCTTTCGGGTCCCTACTTTTGTATCTTTGGGGTAAATACCCAGTAGTGCAATTGCTGGATCATATGGTAGCTCTATTTTCAACTTTTTGAGGAACCTCCATACTGTTTTCCAGAGTGGCTGCACCAGCTTGCATTCCCACCAACAGTGTAGGAGGGTTCCCCTTTCTCCGCATCCCCGCCAACATCTGTCGTTTCCTGACTTGTTCATTTTAGCCATTCTGACTTGTGTGAGGTGGTATCTCATTGAGGTTTTGATTTGGATTTCCCTGATGCCGAGCGATATTGAACACTTTTTCATGTGTCTGTTGGCCATTTGGATGTCTTCTTTGGAAAAATGTCTGTTCATGTCTTCTGCCCATTTCTTGATTGGATTCTTTGTTCTTTTGGTGTTGAGTTTGATGAGTTCTTTATAGATTTTGGATACTAGCCCTTTATCTGATATGTCATTTGCAAATATCTTCTCCCATTCTGTCAGTTGTCTTTTGGTTTTGTTGACTGTTTCCTTTGCTTTGCAAAAGCTTTTTATCTTGATGAAGTCCCAATAGTTCATTTTTGCCCTTGCTTCCCTTGCCTTTGGCGATGTTTCTAGGAAGAAGTTGCTGCGGCTGAGGTCGAAGAGGTTGCTGCCTGTGTTCTCCTTTAGGATTTTGATGGACTCCTGTCTCACATTGAGGTCTTTCAACCATTTTGAGTCTATTTTTGTGTGTGGTGTAAGGAAATGGTCCAGTTTCATTCTTCTGCATGTGGCTATCCAATTTTCCCAAACCATTTGTTGAAGAGACTGTCTTTTTTCCATTGGACATTCTTTCCTGCTTTGTCGAAGATGAGTTGACTGTAGAGTTGAGGGTCCATTTGTGGGCTCTCTATTCTGTTCCATTGATCTATGTGTCTGTTTTTGTGCCAGTACCATACTGTCTTGATGATGACAGCTTTGTAGTAGAGCTGGAAGTCTGGAATTGTGATGCCGCCAGCTTTGCTTTTCTTTTTCAACATTCCTCTGGCTATGCGGGGTCTTTTCTGGTTCCATACAAATTTTAGGATTATTTGTTCCATTTCTTTGAAAAAAGTGGATAGTATTTTGGTAGGGATTGCATTAAATGTGTAGATTACTCTAGGTAGCATTGACCTCTTCACAATATTTGTTCTTCCAATCCATGAGCATAGAACGTTTTTCCATTTCTTTGTGTCTTCCTCAATTTCTTTCATGAGTATTCTAAGTTTTCTGAGTACAGATTCTTTGCCTCTTTGGTTAGATTCATTCCTAGGTATCTTATGGTTTTGGGTGCAATTGTAAATGGGATCGACTCCTTAATTTCTCTTTCTTCTGTCTTGTTGTTGGTGTATAGGAATGCCACTGATTTCTGTGCATTGATTTTATATCCTGCCACTTTACTGAATTCCTGTATGAGTTCTAGCAGTTTTGGCATGGAGTCTTTTGGGTTTTCCACATAAAGTATCATATCATCTGCAAAGATTGAGAGTTTGATTTCTTCTTTGCCAATTTGGATGCCTTTGATTTCTTTTTGTTGTCTGATTGCTGTGGCTAGGACTTCTAGTACTATGTTGAATAGCAGTGGTGGTAGTGGACATCCCTGCCGTGTTCCTGACCTTAGGGGGAAAGCTCTCAGTTTTTCCCCATTGAGAATGATATTCGCTGTGTGTTTTTCATAGATGGCTTTTATGATATTGAGGTATGTACCCTCTATGCCTATACTCTGAAGGGTTTTGATCAAGACAGGATGCTGTACTTTGTCAAATGCTTTTTCTGCATCTCTTGAGAGGATCATATGGTTCTTGTTCTTTCTTTTATTAATGTCTTGTATCACATTGATTTGCGGATGTTGAACGAAACTTGCAGCCCAGGGATAAATCCCACTTGGTTGTGGTGAATAATCCTTTTAATGTACTGTTGGATCCTATTGGCTAGTATTTTGGTGAGAATTTTTGTATCCATGCTCATCAAGGATATTGGTCTGTAATTCTCCTTTTTGATGGGGTCTTTGTCTGGTTTTGGGATCAAGGTAATAGTGGCCTCAGAAAACGAGTTTGGAAGTTTTCCTTCCATTTCTAATTTTTGGAACAGTTTCAGAAGAATAGGTATTAATTCTTCTTTAAATGTTTGGTAGAATTCCCCTGGGAAGCCATCTGGCCCTGGGCTTTTGTTTGTTGGGAAATTTTTGATGACTGCTTCAATTTCCTTAGTGGTTATAGGTCTGTTCAGGTTTTCTGTTTCTTCCTGGTTCAGTTTTGGTAGTTGATACATCTCTAGGAATGCATCCATTACTTCCAGGTTATCTAATTTGTTGGCATAGAGTTGCTCATAATATGTTCTTATAATTGTTTGTATTTCTTTGGTGTTGGTTGTGATCTCTCCTCTTTCATTCATGATTTTATTTATTTGGGTCATTTCTCTTTTCTTTTTGATAAGTCTGGCCAGGGGTTTATCAATCTTATTAATTCTTTCAGAGAACCAGCTCCCTAGTTTCGTTGATCTGTTCTACTGTTCTTTTGGTTTCTATTTCATTGATTTCTGCTCTGATCTTTATTATTTCTCTTCTCCTGCTGGGTTTAGGCTTTATTTGCTGTTCTTTCTCCAGCTCCTTTAGGTGTAGGGTTAGGTTGTGTACTTGAGACCTTTCTTGTTTCTTGAGAAATGCTTGTATTGCTATATACTTTCCTCTTAGGACTGCCTTTGCTGTATCCCAAAGATTTTGAATAGTTGTGTTTTCATTTTCATTTGTTTCCATGAATTTTTTTAATTCTTCTTTAATTTCCTGGTTGACCCATTCATTTTTTCAGTAGGATGCTCTTTAGCCTCCATGTATTTGAGTTCTTTCTGACTTTCCTCTTGTGATTGAGTTCTAGTTTCAAAGCATTGTGGTCTGAAAATAGGCAGGGGATGATCCCAATCTTCTGGTACTGGTTGAGACCTGATTTATGACCTAGGATGTGATCTATTCTGGAGAATGTTCCATGGGCACTAGAGAAGAATGTGTATTCCGTTGCTTTGGGATGGAATGTTCTGAATATGTCTGTGAAGTCCATTTGGTCCAGTGTGTCATTTAAAGTCTTTATTTCCTTGTTGATCTTTTGCTTAGACGATCTGTCCATTTCAGTGAGGGGGGTGTTAAAGTCCCCCACTATTATTGTATTGTTGTCGATGTGTTTCTTTGCTTTTGTTATTAATTGCCTTATATAATTGGCTGCTCCCATGTTAGGGGCATAGATATTTACAATTGTTAGATCTTCTTGTTGGATAGACCCTTTAAGTATGATATAGTGTCCTTCCTCATCTCTTATTACAGTCTTTGGTTTAAAATCTAATTTGTCTGATATAAGGATTGCCACCCCAGCTTTCTTTTGGTGTCCATTAGCATGGTAAATGGTTTTC
>NW_022592360.1:0-3683 GCF_004348235.1 Phoca vitulina
CCACTCCAGCAACCCTCAGTTTGTTTCCTGAGATTAAGAATTCCTCATATCAGTGAGGTCATATGATACATGTCTTTCTCTGTTTGACTTATTTCGCTCAGCATAATACCCTCCAGTTCCATCCACGTCGTTGCAAATGGCAAGATCTTATTCCTTTTGATGGCTGCATAATATTCCATTGTATATATATACCACATCTTCTTTATCCATTCATCTGTTGATGGACATCTTGGCTCTTTCCACAGTTTGGCTATTGTGGACATTGCTGCTATAAACATCGGGGTGCACGTAGCCTTTCGGGTCCCTACTTTTGTATCTTTGGGGTAAATACCCAGTAGTGCAATTGCTGGATCATATGGTAGCTCTATTTTCAACTTTTTGAGGAACCTCCATACTGTTTTCCAGAGTGGCTGCACCAGCTTGCATTCCCACCAACAGTGTAGGAGGGTTCCCCTTTCTCCGCATCCCCGCCAACATCTGTCGTTTCCTGACTTGTTCATTTTAGCCATTCTGACTTGTGTGAGGTGGTATCTCATTGAGGTTTTGATTTGGATTTCCCTGATGCCGAGCGATATTGAACACTTTTTCATGTGTCTGTTGGCCATTTGGATGTCTTCTTTGGAAAAATGTCTGTTCATGTCTTCTGCCCATTTCTTGATTGGATTCTTTGTTCTTTTGGTGTTGAGTTTGATGAGTTCTTTATAGATTTTGGATACTAGCCCTTTATCTGATATGTCATTTGCAAATATCTTCTCCCATTCTGTCAGTTGTCTTTTGGTTTTGTTGACTGTTTCCTTTGCTTTGCAAAAGCTTTTTATCTTGATGAAGTCCCAATAGTTCATTTTTGCCCTTGCTTCCCTTGCCTTTGGCGATGTTTCTAGGAAGAAGTTGCTGCGGCTGAGGTCGAAGAGGTTGCTGCCTGTGTTCTCCTTTAGGATTTTGATGGACTCCTGTCTCACATTGAGGTCTTTCAACCATTTTGAGTCTATTTTTGTGTGTGGTGTAAGGAAATGGTCCAGTTTCATTCTTCTGCATGTGGCTATCCAATTTTCCCAAACCATTTGTTGAAGAGACTGTCTTTTTTCCATTGGACATTCTTTCCTGCTTTGTCGAAGATGAGTTGACTGTAGAGTTGAGGGTCCATTTGTGGGCTCTCTATTCTGTTCCATTGATCTATGTGTCTGTTTTTGTGCCAGTACCATACTGTCTTGATGATGACAGCTTTGTAGTAGAGCTGGAAGTCTGGAATTGTGATGCCGCCAGCTTTGCTTTTCTTTTTCAACATTCCTCTGGCTATGCGGGGTCTTTTCTGGTTCCATACAAATTTTAGGATTATTTGTTCCATTTCTTTGAAAAAAGTGGATAGTATTTTGGTAGGGATTGCATTAAATGTGTAGATTACTCTAGGTAGCATTGACCTCTTCACAATATTTGTTCTTCCAATCCATGAGCATAGAACGTTTTTCCATTTCTTTGTGTCTTCCTCAATTTCTTTCATGAGTATTCTAAGTTTTCTGAGTACAGATTCTTTGCCTCTTTGGTTAGATTCATTCCTAGGTATCTTATGGTTTTGGGTGCAATTGTAAATGGGATCGACTCCTTAATTTCTCTTTCTTCTGTCTTGTTGTTGGTGTATAGGAATGCCACTGATTTCTGTGCATTGATTTTATATCCTGCCACTTTACTGAATTCCTGTATGAGTTCTAGCAGTTTTGGCATGGAGTCTTTTGGGTTTTCCACATAAAGTATCATATCATCTGCAAAGATTGAGAGTTTGATTTCTTCTTTGCCAATTTGGATGCCTTTGATTTCTTTTTGTTGTCTGATTGCTGTGGCTAGGACTTCTAGTACTATGTTGAATAGCAGTGGTGGTAGTGGACATCCCTGCCGTGTTCCTGACCTTAGGGGGAAAGCTCTCAGTTTTTCCCCATTGAGAATGATATTCGCTGTGTGTTTTTCATAGATGGCTTTTATGATATTGAGGTATGTACCCTCTATGCCTATACTCTGAAGGGTTTTGATCAAGACAGGGTGCTGTACTTTGTCAAATGCTTTTTCTGCATCTCTTGAGAGGATCATATGGTTCTTGTTCTTTCTTTTATTAATGTCTTGTATCACATTGATTTGCGGATGTTGAACGAAACTTGCAGCCCAGGGATAAATCCCACTTGGTTGTGGTGAATAATCCTTTTAATGTACTGTTGGATCCTATTGGCTAGTATTTTGGTGAGAATTTTTGCATCCATGTTCATCAGGGATATTGGTCTGTAATTCTCCTTTTTGATGGGGTCTTTGTCTGGTTTTGGGATCAAGGTAATAGTGGCCTCAGAAAACGAGTTTGGAAGTTTTCCTTCCATTTCTAATTTTTGGAACAGTTTCAGAAGAATAGGTATTAATTCTTCTTTAAATGTTTGGTAGAATTCCCCTGGGAAGCCATCTGGCCCTGGGCTTTTGTTTGTTGGGAAATTTTTGATGACTGCTTCAATTTCCTTAGTGGTTATAGGTCTGTTCAGGTTTTCTGTTTCTTCCTGGTTCAGTTTTGGTAGTTGATACATCTCTAGGAATGCATCCATTACTTCCAGGTTATCTAATTTGTTGGCATAGAGTTGCTCATAATATGTTCTTATAATTGTTTGTATTTCTTTGGTGTTGGTTGTGATCTCTCCTCTTTCATTCATGATTTTATTTATTTGGGTCATTTCTCTTTTCTTTTTGATAAGTCTGGCCAGGGGTTTATCAATCTTATTAATTCTTTCAGAGAACCAGCTCCCTAGTTTCGTTGATCTGTTCTACTGTTCTTTTGGTTTCTATTTCATTGATTTCTGCTCTGATCTTTATTATTTCTCTTCTCCTGCTGGGTTTAGGCTTTATTTGCTGTTCTTTCTCCAGCTCCTTTAGGTGTAGGGTTAGGTTGTGTACTTGAGACCTTTCTTGTTTCTTGAGAAATGCTTGTATTGCTATATACTTTCCTCTTAGGACTGCCTTTGCTGTATCCCAAAGATTTTGAATAGTTGTGTTTTCATTTTCATTTGTTTCCATGAATTTTTTTAATTCTTCTTTAATTTCCTGGTTGACCCATTCATTTTTTCAGTAGGATGCTCTTTAGCCTCCATGTATTTGAGTTCTTTCTGACTTTCCTCTTGTGATTGAGTTCTAGTTTCAAAGCATTGTGGTCTGAAAATAGGCAGGGGATGATCCCAATCTTCTGGTACTGGTTGAGACCTGATTTATGACCTAGGATGTGATCTATTCTGGAGAATGTTCCATGGGCACTAGAGAAGAATGTGTATTCCGTTGCTTTGGGATGGAATGTTCTGAATATGTCTGTGAAGTCCATTTGGTCCAGTGTGTCATTTAAAGTCTTTATTTCCTTGTTGATCTTTTGCTTAGACGATCTGTCCATTTCAGTGAGGGGGGTGTTAAAGTCCCCCACTATTATTGTATTGTTGTCGATGTGTTTCTTTGCTTTTGTTATTAATTGCCTTATATAATTGGCTGCTCCCATGTTAGGGGCATAGATATTTACAATTGTTAGATCTTCTTGTTGGATAGACCCTTTAAGTATGATATAGTGTCCTTCCTCATCTCTTATTACAGTCTTTGGTTTAAAATCTAATTTGTCTGATATAAATATTGCCACCCCAGCTTTCTTTTGGTGTCCATTAGCATGGTAAATGGTTTTC
>NW_022592361.1:0-3681 GCF_004348235.1 Phoca vitulina
CAATATTACCTCTCCTCTTTCCTCCTCCTCTCATTCTGGAACTTCAGCTGGGCTTATGTTAGACCTCATCCTATGATCCTGTCTTTTAACTTCTCTTTCATAATTTTAATTTTTTTCTCTCTGTATGCTACTTGCCTTTTTTTTATTTTAAAGATTATTTATTTATTTATTTTTTGACACAGAGAGATTGTGAGAGAGGGAACACAAGCAGGGGGAGCGGGAGAGGGAGAAGCAGGCTTCCCGCTGAGCAGGGAGCCCGACACGGGGTTGGTCCCAGGACCCCAGGATCATGGCCTGAGCAGAAGGCAGAGGCTTAACCGACTGAGACACCAAGGCACCCCTAAAAGTTATTTTTATTTTTATTTTTATTTTTTTAAAGATTTTATTTATTTATATGACAGAGAGAGACCCAGCGACAGAGGGAACACAAGCAGGGGGAGTGGGAGAGGGAGAAGCAGGCTCCCCGCTGAGCAGGGAGCCCGATGTGGGACTCGATCCCAGGACCCTGGGATCATGACCTGAGCAGAAGGCAGACGCTTAACGACTGAGCCACCCAGGCGCCCCTAAATGTTATTTTTAAGTAATCTCTACATGGGCTCAAACCCACAACCCTGAGATCAAGAGTTGCACACTCTACCAACGGAGCCAGCCAGGCTCCCCTAGAAGTCCTATTTTGTTCTTTTTCATGTCTGCCGTGTCATTTCAATAGTCTTTTATTCCTTGCTCTTGTTTTAAAATTTATTTATTTATGGGGTGCCTGGGCAGCTCATTCAGTTAAACGTCCGACTCTTGATTTCAGCTCAGGTCATGATCTCAGGGTTGTGAGATGGAGCCCTGCGTGGGGGCCTGTGCTGGGCATGGAACTTGCTTAAGATTCTCTCTCCCTCTCCCTCTGCCTCCTTCCACCCTGGCCACACTCTGTCTCTCAAAAAAAAAAAAAAAGCTATTTGTTTTTTAGAAGTTTTTTTTTTTTATTTTTTATTTACTGACAGAGAGAGAGAGAGAGAGAGAGGGAACACAAGCAGGGGGAGTGTGAGAGGGAGAAGCAGGCTTCCAGCTGAGCAGGGAGCCCGATGCGGGGCTCGATCCCAGGACCCCGGATCATAGCCTGAGCCGAAAGCAGACACTTAACGGACTGAGCCACCCAGGCGCCCCAGAAATGAAAATTTTTAAAGGGGCTCCTGGAAAGGACAATGCATAAGTTACTAACCAGCTCGGTGACTGAGGACAGGGTGCCTTCCTTGTGACTGCCCCGCAGCCCAGAGGGTGTTGAGCATGCCAGAAGTGTCAGTTAATATTTGGGGAATTGACTCAGCCCTAAAGAGTGATCCTCTCTGTGGGAGAATTTCAGGCGCTTGTGGTCGGCAAGTTAGAGGAAAAAGAGCCATTGCCACCTACCCACATGCACAGCAAATGCACACATACATGCTCTTATACACTCAAGCACACATAGATGCTCCCAAGTACGTGTACGCATGCACGCTCTCACACGTTCTCACGTATATACACACACATTTTACAAGGTACCCAGGATTTTTTTTTAAAGATTGTATTTATTTATTTGAGAGAGAGAGTGGAGAGAGAGTATGAAGGGGGAGGGTCAGAGGGAGCAGCAGACTCCCCACTGAGCAGGGAGCCCAATGTGGGGCTCCATCCTTGGACTCCAGGATCATGTCCTGAGCCAAAGGCAGAGGCTTAACCAACTGAGCCACCCAGGCGCCCCCAGGTTTTGTTTTAATCAGGTCCGGTAAAGAAGACACGGAAATGACTGTCATTGTTACCGGACCGAACTTGGGCACCAATGTCTGGGACACGGGTTCTGAAGCAAAGTAAAGCTTTACTCTGAGAAAGGCAGCCCAGTGAGAATGCCGGGCATCATTCCCAAAGCCGCCTTGCCCTGTTGAGCCCAGGGACAACTTACATGCATGAGAGGAGGATGAGGGGCTTCTTGAAATCTTGAAGGAGGGAGGCTTGAAACAATATGGAGGTACCCTTTCTTTAGGACAGTGAGGCACCATGAGGGACCTGGTATGACCAGGTGATCAGGCACATCAGATAATTTCAAGATAAACATTACTCTGCGGTCCCCATTAGGTTCCCACAATTACTGGGTAAATAGGGAGTAGGGGTCAGAAGGCAACATTAATGATCTATCATGGGTGAGGTTAAGAGGTGCATAATTAAGTAGAGAACAAAACAGACCATGGAGCTAAGTTAATCATAATGCAACTAATACAACGATAGTTCTGCTTATACTTTCAAAACAGGTCCAGGAACCAAGCATCTGGTCTCATCATGAAGGAAAAATTTTCATGGGCAGTTCTCCAAAAGTGGGTGGCAGGGGTGGGATTCTCAAGAGCAACCTGACTGGTTGAAAGAAGGTGAAAGCATTTGTTCAAGAAAAGGAAGAAGGGAGGAGAGGGTACGGTACCCTCCCCGTGCTGGGTGGCTAGGGAGCCATCCCTGGTGTGAAGCAGCAACTGAGCTGCTCTTGGTTGTGAGATGTGAATGTTAGCGGTGGAAGCTGAAGATGACCCATCTAACCCCAGGAGCGCAGGCTCACTCTGTCACCCCTCCCCCAGCCCCAGGCTGCCATTAGCCACTCTGGATAGAGTAAAGGGGAAACAAAATCCAGCCTGGGTGATGCCACTAGCTTTGGTTCTCTTCTTCAGGTGGGAGTGAGACAGGGAAACTGAAGGACTCCATCAAAATCTGCTTTTTCCTGCTTCTATCCCTGCTGGGACCTGTATCCCCGACCCCACTTTACACATGCCTCGCAAATAGCGGACATCCTCCTTGTATGGGACAAGGAGTTAAGGTTCTCTAGGAGGCCAGCCTTTGCACATCCCAGACCACCTGAAGGCCAAGAAAGAATTCCTGAGACATCTCGGGTGCAAAAAAAGTGGTTTTACTGAAGTACAGAATAAAAAAAAGACTTCTAAAAAACAAATAGCTTTTTTTTTTTTTTTTTGAGAGACAGAGTGCGGCCGGGGTGGAAGGGGGCAGAGGGAGAGGGAGAGAGAATCTTAAGCAAGCTCCATGCCCAGCACAGGCCCCCACGCAGGGCTCCATCTCACAACCCTGAGATCATGACCTGAGCTGAAATCAAGAGTCGGACGTTTAACTGAATGAGCTGCCCAGGCACCCCATAAATAAATAAATTTTAAAACAAGAGCAAGGAATAAAAGACTATTGAAATGACACGGCAGACATGAAAAAGAACAAAATAGGACTTCTAGGGGAGCCTGGCTGGCTCCGTTGGTGGAGTGTGCAACTCTTGATCTCAGGGTTGTGGGTTTGAGCCCCATGTAGAGATTACTTAAAAATAACTTTTAGGGGCGCCTGGGTGGCTCAGTCAGTTAAGCCTCTGCCTTCTGCTCAGGCCATGATCCTGGGGTCCTGGGACCAACCCCATGTCGGGCTCCCTGCTCAGCGGGAAGCTTGCTTCTCCCTCTCCCGCTCCCCCTGCTTGTGTTCCCTCTCTCACTATCTCTCTCTCTGTGTCAAAAAATAAATAAATAAATAATCTTTAAAATAAAAAAAAAGGAAAGTAGTATACAGAGAGAAAAAAATTAAAATTATGAAAGAGAAGTTAAAAGACAGGATCATAGGATGAGGTCTAACATAAGCCCAACTGAAGTTCCAGAATGAGAGGAGGAGGAAAGAGGAGAGGTAATATTG
>NW_022592362.1:0-798 GCF_004348235.1 Phoca vitulina
CTTCCGAAGACCTCTCTGTGCGAGGAAGCCGTTTAGAGTGTAGTGTGGATGAGAGTCATGGGACTTGTGCCATTTCGTAAAATCGGGGTAGAGACAGGCCCGTACAAATGGCAGCTCACAAATCAAATCATGGTTATGGGGCTAGTAGCATTGCCCCGGGGGTGCGTGCAGCCTGAAAGCCAGCCACGTAACTCAAAGGAAAAACTCGGTAGAGAATCTGTGTTTCATTAAAAACAGCCGCTCCTGAGGGTGGAAGCATTTTGTTGTGTGCATGCGTGAGAGCACTGCAAGGGAGTCCAAAGCTCTTTACGAGTGAGACTCAGGCCCCAGCAAAGGCAAGACAAGACTCCCGGTGTGTTTCATTTAGCTAGCACAGCGGCCCTACTTTTGCATAGAAGTCTAATCGCTAGAATTCTAACTCGAAGAAACAACAGTGTACAGAAACACTGTTTTATCTTCCGACGACCTCTCTGTGGGAGGAAGCCGTTTAGGGTGTACGGTGGGTGAGAGCCTGGGGATGAGTTCCATTTTGTAAAATCGGGGTAGAGACAGGCCGGTACAGAAGGCAGCTCACAAATCACATCACGGTTATGGGGCTAGTAGCGTTGCCCCAGGGGACCGTGCAGGCTAAAAGTCAGCCACCCAACTCGAAGGAAAAACTCGCTAGAGAATCCGTGCTTCAGCGAAAACAGCCGCTCCTGAGGGTGGAAGCATTTTGTTGTGTGCGTGCGTGAGAGCACTGCAAGGGAGTCTAAAGCTCTTACGAGTGAGACTCAGGCCCCACCAAAAGGCAGGACA
>NW_022592362.1:808-3150 GCF_004348235.1 Phoca vitulina
TGAGAGCACTGCAAGGGAGTCCAAAGCTCTTTACGAGTGAGACTCAGGCCCCAGCAAAGGCAAGACAAGACTCCCGGTGTGTTTCATTTAGCTAGCACAGTGGCCCTACTTTTGCATGGAAGTCTAATCGCTAGCATTCTAACTGGAAGAAACAACAGTGTACAGAAACAGTGTTTCAGCTTCCGACCACCTCTCTGTGGGAGGAAGCACTTTAGGGTGTAGTGTGGGTGAGAGTCACGGGACTGGTGCCATTTCGTAAAATCGGGGTAGAGACAGGCCCGTACAAATGGCAGCTCACAAATCACATCATGCTTATGGGGCTAGTAGCGTTGCCCCCGCGGAGCGTGCAGGCTGAAATTCAGCCACCTAACTCGAAGGAAAAACTCGGTACAGAATCCGTGCTTCAGCGAAAACAGCCGCTCCTGAGGGTGGAAGCATTTTGTTGTGTGTGTGCTTGAGAGCACAGCTAGGGAGTCCAAAGCTTTTACGAGTGAGACTCAGGCCCCAGCAAAAGGCAGGGCAAGACTCCCCGTGTGCTTGATTTAGCTAGCATAGCGGCCCTACTTTTGCATGGAAGTCTAATCGCTAGCGTTCTAACTCGAAGGAACAACAGTGTAGAGAAACAGTGTTTTAGCTTCCGACGACCTCTCTGTGGGAGGAAGCAGTTTAGTTTGTGCTGCGGGTGAGAGCCTGGGGATGGGTTCCATTTCGTAAAATCGGGGTAGAGACAGGCCGGTACAGAAGGCAGCTCACAAATCACATGATGGTTATGGGGCTAGTAGCGTTGCTGCGGGGTGCATGCAGGCTGAAAGTCAGCCACCTAACTCGAAGGAAAAACTCGCTAGAGAATCCGTGCTTCGGCGAAAACAGCCCCTCCTGACAGTGGAAGCATTTTTTGTATGCGTTCATGCGAGTATTGCAAGGGATTCCAAAGCATTTTACGAGTGAGCCTCAGGCCCCAGGAAAAGGCAGGAACAGACTCCCCGTGTCTTTGGTTTAACTAGCACTGCGGCCCTACTTTTGCATGGAAATCTAATCGCTAGCGTTCTAACTCGAAGAAACAACAGTGTACAGAAACGGGGTTTTAGCTTCCGACGACCTCTCTGTGGGAGGAAGCAGTTTAGGGTGTAGTGTGCGTGAGAGCCACGGGACTGGTTCCATTTTGTAAAATCAGGGTAGAGACAGGCCGGTACAGAAGGCAGCAGACAAATCACATCATGGTTATTGGGCTAGTAGCGTTGCCCCGGGGGTTTGTGCAGGCTGAAAGCCAGCCACCTAACTCGAAGGAAAAACTCGGTAGAAGATCTGTGCTTCAGCGAAAACAGCTGCTACTGAGGGTGGAAGCCTTTTGTTGTGTGCGTGGGTGCGAGCTCTGCAAGGGAGTACAAAGCTTTTTACGAGTGAGACTCAGGCCCCAGCAAAAGGCAGGACAAGACTCCCCGTGTGTTTGTTTTAGCTAGCACTGCGGCCCTACTTTTGCATGGAAATCTAATCGCAAGCGTTCCAACTGGAAGAAGGAACAGTGTACAGAATCCGTGTTTTACCTTCCGAAGACCTCTCTGTGCGAGGAAGCCGTTTAGAGTGTAGTGTGGATGAGAGTCATGGGACTTGTGCCATTTCGTAAAATCGGGGTAGAGACAGGCCCGTACAAATGGCAGCTCACAAATCAAATCATGGTTATGGGGCTAGTAGCATTGCCCCGGGGGTGCGTGCAGCCTGAAAGCCAGCCACGTAACTCAAAGGAAAAACTCGGTAGAGAATCTGTGTTTCATTAAAAACAGCCGCTCCTGAGGGTGGAAGCATTTTGTTGTGTGCATGCGTGAGAGCACTGCAAGGGAGTCCAAAGCTCTTTACGAGTGAGACTCAGGCCCCAGCAAAGGCAAGACAAGACTCCCGGTGTGTTTCATTTAGCTAGCACAGCGGCCCTACTTTTGCATAGAAGTCTAATCGCTAGAATTCTAACTCGAAGAAACAACAGTGTACAGAAACACTGTTTTATCTTCCGACGACCTCTCTGTGGGAGGAAGCCGTTTAGGGTGTACGGTGGGTGAGAGCCTGGGGATGAGTTCCATTTTGTAAAATCGGGGTAGAGACAGGCCGGTACAGAAGGCAGCTCACAAATCACATCACGGTTATGGGGCTAGTAGCGTTGCCCCAGGGGACCGTGCAGGCTAAAAGTCAGCCACCCAACTCGAAGGAAAAACTCGCTAGAGAATCCGTGCTTCAGCGAAAACAGCCGCTCCTGAGGGTGGAAGCATTTTGTTGTGTGCGTGCGTGAGAGCACTGCAAGGGAGTCTAAAGCTCTTACGAGTGAGACTCAGGCCCCACCAAAAGGCAGGACA
>NW_022592362.1:3160-3679 GCF_004348235.1 Phoca vitulina
TGAGAGCACTGCAAGGGAGTCCAAAGCTCTTTACGAGTGAGACTCAGGCCCCAGCAAAGGCAAGACAAGACTCCCGGTGTGTTTCATTTAGCTAGCACAGTGGCCCTACTTTTGCATGGAAGTCTAATCGCTAGCATTCTAACTGGAAGAAACAACAGTGTACAGAAACAGTGTTTCAGCTTCCGACCACCTCTCTGTGGGAGGAAGCACTTTAGGGTGTAGTGTGGGTGAGAGTCACGGGACTGGTGCCATTTCGTAAAATCGGGGTAGAGACAGGCCCGTACAAATGGCAGCTCACAAATCACATCATGCTTATGGGGCTAGTAGCGTTGCCCCCGCGGAGCGTGCAGGCTGAAATTCAGCCACCTAACTCGAAGGAAAAACTCGGTACAGAATCCGTGCTTCAGCGAAAACAGCCGCTCCTGAGGGTGGAAGCATTTTGTTGTGTGTGTGCTTGAGAGCACAGCTAGGGAGTCCAAAGCTTTTACGAGTGAGACTCAGGCCCCAGCAAAAGGCAGG
>NW_022592363.1:0-3677 GCF_004348235.1 Phoca vitulina
CTGAGTCCATCGTCTCTCATGGTTCTTCTCCCCCTCCGATTTCCCCCCCTTCATTCTTCCGCTCCTGATACATTCTTCTTCTTCTTTTTTTTTTTCTTAACATGTATTGCATTATTTGTTTCAGAGGTACAGATCTGAGATTCAACAGTCTTGCACAATTCACAGCGCTTACCAGAGCACATACCCTCCCCAGTGTCCATCACCCAGTCACCCCATCCCTCCCACCCCACCCCTCACTCCAGCAACCCTCAGTTTGTTTCCTGCGATTAAGAATTCCTCATATCAGTGAGGTCATATGATACATGTCTTTCTCTGTTTGACTTATTTCGCTCAGCATAATACCCTCCAGTTCCATCCACGTCGTTGCAAATGGCAAGATCTCATTCCTTTTGATGGCTGCATAATATTCCATTGTATATATATACCACATCTTCTTTACCAATTCATCTGTCGATAGACATCTTGGCTCTTTCCACAATTTGGCTATTGTGGACATTGCTGCTATAAACATTGGGGTGCACGTACCCTTTCGAGTCCCTACTTTTGTATCTTTGGGGTAAATACCCAGTAGTGCAATTGCTGGATCATATGGTAGCTCTATTTTCAACTTTTTGAGGAACCTCCATAGTGTTTTCCAGAGTGGCTGCACCAGCTTGCATTCCCAGCAACAGTGTAGGAGGGTTCCCCTTTCTCCACATCCCCGCCAACATCTGTCATTTCCTGACTGGTGTGAGGTGGTATCTCATTGAGGTTTTGATTTGGATTTCCCTGATGCCGAGCGATGTTGAGCACTTTTTCATGTGTCTGTTGGCCATTTGGATATCTTCTTTGGAAAAATGTCTGTTCATGTCTTCTGCCCATTTCTTGATTGGATTCTTTGTTCTTTTGGTGTTGAGTTTGATGAGTTCTTTATAGATTTTGGATACTAGCCCTTTATCTGATATGTCATTTGCAAATATCTTCTCCCATTCTGTCAGTTGTCTTTTGGTTTTGTTGACTGTTTCCTTTGCTTTGCAAAAGCTTTTTATCTTGATGAAGTCCCAATAGTTCATTTTTGCCCTTGCTTCCCTTGCCTTTGGCGATGTTTCTAAGAAAAAGTTGCTGCGGCTGAGGTCGAAGAGGTGGCTGCCTGTGTTCTCCTTTAGGATTTTGATGGACTCCTGTCTCACATTGAGGTCTTTCAAACATTTGGAGTCTATTTTTGTGTGTGGTGTAAGGAAATGGTCCAGTTTCATTCTTCTCCATGTGGCTGTCCAATTTTCCCAACACCATTTGTTGAAGAGACTGTCTTTTTTCCATTGGACATTCTTTCCTGCTTTGTCAAAGATTAGTTGACCATACAGTTAAGGGTCCATTTCTGGGCTCTCTATTCTGTTCCATGGATCTATGTGTCTGTTTTTGTGCCAGTACCATACTGTCTTGATGATGACAGCTTTGTAGTAGAGCTGGAAGTCCGGAATTGTGATGCCGCCAGCTTTGCTTTTCTTTTTCAACATTCCTCTGGGTATTTGGGGTCTTTTCTGGTTCCATACAAATTTTAGGATTCTTTGTTCCATTTCTTTGAAAAAAGTGGATAGTATTTTGATGGGGATTGCATTGAATGTGTAGATTGCTCTAGGTAGCATTGACATCTTCACAATATTTGTTCTTCCAATCCATGAGCATGGAACGTTTTTCCATTTCTTTGTGTCTTCCTCACTTTCTTTCATGAGTAT
This sequence comes from Phoca vitulina, assembly GCF_004348235.1. Classification (NCBI taxonomy): domain Eukaryota; kingdom Metazoa; phylum Chordata; class Mammalia; order Carnivora; family Phocidae; genus Phoca; species Phoca vitulina. The sequence continues at coordinate 1,716 of NW_022592363.1, forward strand.
TTTATAGTTCTCTGAGTACAGATCCTTTGCCTCTTTGGTTTGATTTATTCCTAGGTATCTTATGGTTTTGGGTGCAATTGTAAATGGGATCGACTCCTTAATTTCCCTTTCTTCTGACTTGTTGTTGGTGTATAGGAATGCCACTGATTTCTGTGCATTGATTTTATATCCTGCCGCTTGACTGAATTCCTGTATGAGTTCTAGCAGTTTTGGGGTGGAGTTTTTGGGATTTTACACATAAAGTATCATATCATCTGCAAAGAGTGAGAGTTTGACTTCTTCTTTGCCGATTTGGATGCCTTTTATTTCTTTTTGTTGTCTGATTGCTGTGGCTAGGACTTCTAATACTATGTTGAATAGCAGTGGTGATAGTGGACATTCCTGCCGCGTTCCTGACCTTAGGGGGAAAGCTCTCAGTTTTTCCCCATTGAGAATGATATTCGCTGTAGGTTTTTCATAGATGGCTTTTATGATATTGAGGTATGTACCCTCTATCCCTATACTCTGAAGAGTTTTGATCAAGAAAGGATGCTGCACTTTGTCAGATGCTTTTTCTGCATCTATTGAGAGGATCATATGATTCCTCTTTCTTTTGTTAATGTTCTTTCTTTTGTTAATGTATTGTATCACGTTGATTGATTTGCGGATGTTGAACCAACCTTGCAGCCCAGGGATAAATCCCACTTGGTCGTGGTGAATAATCCTTTTAATGTACTGTTGGATCCTATTGGCTAGTATTTTGGGGAGAATTTTTGCATCCATATTCATCAGGGATATTGGTCTGTAATTCTCCTTTTTGATGGGGTCTTTCTCTGGTTTTGGGATCAAGGTAATGCTGGCCTCATAAAATGAGTTTGGAAGTTTTCCTTCCATTTCTATTTTTTGGAACAGTTTCAGAAGGATAGGTATTAATTCTTCTTTAAATGTTTGGTAGAATTCCCCTGGGAAGCCATCTGGCCCTGGGCTTTTGTGTTTTGGGAGATTTTTGATGACTGCTTCAATTTCCTTAGTGGTTATAGGTCTGTTCAGGTTTTCTACTTCTTCCTGGTTCAGTTTTGGTAGTTGATACATCTCTAGGAATGCATCCATTTCTTCCAGGTTATCTAATTTGCTGGCATAGAGTTGCTCATAATATGTTCTTACAATTGTTTGTATTTCTTTGGTGTTGGTTGTGATCTCTCCTCTTTCATTCATGATTTTGTTGATTTGGGTCATTTCTCTTTTCTTTTTGAGAAGTCTGGCCAGGGGCTTATCAATCTTGTTAATTCTTTCAAAGAACCAGCTCCTAGTTTAGTTGATCTGTTCTACTGCTCTTTTGGTTTCTATTTCATTGATTTCTGCTCTGATCTTTATTATTTCTCTTCTCCTGCTGGGTTTAGGTTTTATTTGCTGTTCTTTCTCCAGCTCCTTTAGGTGTAGGGTTAGGTTGTGTACTTGAGACCTTTCCTGTTTCTTGAGAAAGGCCTGTATTGCTATATACTTTCCTCTTAGGACTGCCTTTGCTGTATCCCAAAGATTTTGAATAGTTGTGTTTTCATTTTCATTGGTTTCCATGAATTTTTTTTAATTCTTCTTTAATTTCCTGGTTGACCCATTCATTCTTCAGTAGGATGCTCTTTAGCCTCCATGTATTTGAGTTCATTCCGACTTTCCTCTTGTGATTGAGTTCTAGTTTCAAAGCATTGTGGTCTGAAAATATGCAGGGAATGATCCCTATCTTTTGGTACCGGTTGAGACCTGGTTTATGACCTAGGATGTGATCTATTCTGGAGAATGTTCCATGGGCACTGGAGAAGAATGTGTATTCCGTTGCTTTGGGATGGAATATTCTAAATATGTCTGTGAAGTCCATTTGGTCCAGTGTGTCATTTAAAGTCTTTATTTCCTTGTTGATCTTTTGCTTAGACGATCTGTGCATTTCAGTGAGGGGGGTGTTAAAGTCCCCCACTATTATTGTATTGT
>NW_022592364.1:0-590 GCF_004348235.1 Phoca vitulina
AGAAACATCGCCAAAGGCAAGGGAAGCAAGGGCAAAAATGGACTATTTGGACTTCATCAAGATAAGAAGCTTTTGCACAGCAAAGGAAACAGTCAACAAAACCAAAAGACAACTGACAGAATGGGAGAAGATATTTGCAAATGACATATCAGATAAAGGGCTAGTATCCAAAATCTATAAAGAACTCATCAAACTCAACACCAAAAGAACAAAGAATCCAATCAAGAAATGGGCAGAAGACATGAACAGACATTTTTCCAAAGAAGACATCCAAATGGCCAACAGACACATGAAAAAGTGCTCAACATCGCTCGGCATCAGGGAAATCCAAATCAAAACCTCAATGAGATACCACCTCACACCAGTCAGAATGGCTAAAATTAACAAGTCAGGAAATGACAGATGTTGGCGGGGATGCGGAGAAAGGGGAACCCTCCTACACTGTTGGTGGGAATGCAAGCTGGTGCAGCCACTCTGGAAAACAGTATGGAGGTTCCTCAAAAAGTTGAAAATAGAGCTACCATATGATCCAGCAATTGCACTACTGGGTATTTACCCCAAAGATACAAAAGTAGGGATCCAAAAGGGTA
>NW_022592364.1:690-1066 GCF_004348235.1 Phoca vitulina
CTCAAAAAGTTGAAAATAGAGCTACCATATGATCCAGCAATTGCACTCCTGGGTATTTACCCCAAAGATACAAAAGTAGGGACCCGAAAGGCTACGTGCACCCCGATGTTTATAGCAGCAATGTCCACAATAGCCAAACTGTGGAAAGAGCCAAGATGTCCATCAACAGATGAATGGATAAAGAAGATGTGGTATATATATACAATGGAATATTATGCAGCCATCAAAAGGAATGAGATCTTGCCATTTGCAACGACGTGGATGGAACTGGAGGGTATTATGCTGAGCGAAATAAGTCAAACAGAGAAAGACATGTATCATATGACCTCACTGATATGAGGAATTCTTAATCTCAGGAAACAAACTGAGGGTTGCT
>NW_022592364.1:1166-3676 GCF_004348235.1 Phoca vitulina
GTTGGACACTGGGGAGGGTATGTGTTCTGGTAAGCGCTGTGAACTGTGCAGGACTGTTGAATCTCAGATCTGTACCTCTGAAACAAATAATGCAATATATGTTAAGAAAGAAAAAAAGAAGAAGAAGAATGTAGCAGGAGGGGAAGAATGAAGGGGGGGAAATCGGAGGGGGAGAAGAACCATGAGAGACGATGGACTCTGAAAAACAAACTGAGGGTTCTAGAGGGGAGGGGGTTGGGAGGATGGGTTAGCCTGGTGATGGGTATTGAGGAGGGCACGTTCTGCATGGAGCACTGGGTGTTATGCACAAACAATGAATCATGGAACACTATATCTAAAACTAATGATGTAATGTATGGGGATTAACATAACAATAAAAAAAATTAAAAAAAAATGTGTCACTTAAAAAAAACATTTTTTTTCTAGAGTTTAAAATTAAACATATTTTTGTATGTAAACTGTGCCATGGAGGGCACCAGGAAAGATCAAAAAACCACAAGAGCCATTTGGCACATAACCATCATGCAGACTTCTAGTAGGAAAGGTAAACACAGAAGCAAGAACTTTTCAAAGGAGAGCATTTACTGGGAAAGGTGAGAGATAGCTTGTTCTGCTCATGCTCCACTTGTGTTCTCCAAATAGTATATGTTACACATGGCGTGATTTATCTTGCCAACAGTAGATTCCAAAAGCATTTGAGACATCATATTGATGGCTCCCAAGCATCTCTGAGAATTTTTTGTTTTTGCTTTTTACCCAAACGTCCCACCATTTACTTTATTCACCACCTTAGACTGAAAAGTGATTTTTCAGCAAGGTCTCCTCTTGTACTGTAAGATTAGTTTTTTCTCTAAATATTTTCCAATTTGCACCTTTTACCATTTTAATCATGCCAGATGTCAGCATCTCGTAATTCCTCATCACCCCTTTAAGTCAACTGATTATATTGCCACCCAAAAGGAGGTAACCTGCCACCCAAAAGGAGATCTGGAAGAGAAGTGAAAGAACTAAGGTTGCAAAGGAGCTTTCTGTTTGTTTTCCTCTTTTGGTGTGAAGCAGTTTAAAGAAGGAATGCCACACAAACCAACCACCCACTCAGGTCAGACAAAGTAATGGATTATTAAGTGTTGGTTTGGGTGTCTGGGAAAGAAATATTGCTTGGCTTTTTAGTGTGGTTTTGTTTCAGCAAAGTCTCAAATCAGTTATCCAAAGTAGCATAATATATAATGTCAATTTTAGAGTGGACATTTTGTCTCTGAGTACCAAAAGCCAGTAATACCCTCTGTTTTCCATGGCATGATTTAAGCTTTGGGTCTGAAATGCCTGCTAATTACTGTCATCCATTCATTCTACAAATATTTATTGATCATCTAACAGGCCAGCTACTCTTTTGGACACTACAGAAATAGCACGAACAGACAAATTCTAGTGGTCATGGAGCTTACTTTCAAATGGCCATTTTCTATTTAAGTGACTCCATTTTGCACTCGTTTCTCTCAGCAGCACTCAAGATCTCAACCAAACATGGTGGACCTGGTAAATGTCAATTGAGCAGCCCAGGGCAAAGGAAGATCTGGAGTGAAATCCATTCCAGCTATATTTTAAATGCTAAAACCTTCTGATGCCTGCATCTTCCCAAAACTACAGCAACCAAGTAATAGAGACAACAGTACCAACACAGAAAAGGATCATGAGGTTCATTTTATCTCACTATAAAGATGAAACTACTCAGACCCACAGGGACTAGAAAACAAATCACGAGTATGTAAGTTCCATAAGAAAATGGCTTGTCCTGATTTGTACACACCATACAGGACAGCCATGAGGAGTATGTATGCTCAATGTAAAGCATCTGGAATTATGCCTGGCAAATATTTTTGCACTATATAAATAGTAGCAACTATTATTTTTTTTAGATGTACATTTTTTTTAAATTTTATTTTATTATGTTATGTTAATCACCATACATTACATAATTAGTTTTTGCTGTAGTGTTCCATGATTCATTGTTTGCGTATAACACCCAGGGCTCCATTCAGTACGTGCCCTCTTTAATACCCATCACCGGGCTAACCCATCCCCCCACACCCTCCCCTCTAGAACCCTCAGTTTGTTTCTCAGAGTCCAAAATCCCTCATGCTTCGTCTCTCCCTCTGAGTCCCCCCACTTCATTTTTCCCTTCCTACTATCTTCTTCTTCTTTTTTTTTTTTTTAACATATAATGTATTATTTGTTTCAGAGGTACAGGTCTGTGATTCATCAGTCTTATACAATTTACAGCACTCACCATAGCACATACCCTCCCCAATGTCTATCACCCAGCCACCCCATCCCTCCCACCCCCCACCACTCCAGCAACCATTAGTTTGTTTCCTGAGATTAAGAATTCCTCATATCAGTGAGATCATATGATACATGTCTTTCTCTTATTTCAATTCACTTATTGCATTTAGCATAATACCCTCTAGTTCCATCCACGTCATTGCAAATGGCAAGATTTTGTTTTTTTG
>NW_022592365.1:0-3675 GCF_004348235.1 Phoca vitulina
TCTCTTAGTAAAAGCTGGGCTTTTGCCCTTAGCATTTTGTTTGAATGACTAATTTGGTGTTTTTGTGTTTGTTCTCCACTGAGTTTGGGGATATTATTAAGTCATCAGGTAAATACTATTACAGTTTTCGTTTCTTTTGTGTGTTCTGTGTCTCATTGGCTATTATGACCCGGGCACTGTCTACCCAGTTCTTATTCCCTTTTTCTGGGGCAACCCCTCAGCTGATTCTGGTGCTTGTCCTGAGGGAATGACTCACACCTTAATTCCTGGAGGGTCTGGACCATTAGGTGTTCTGCCTGCATTGTGTTGTTGTAATTTCCCATTAACTATTCAGAAACATGGCAGTTCCTAGAAGAGCTTTATTTTTTTTAATTATACATCTTTATTTATTTATTTATTTGTTTATTTATTTAGCATGGTTCCTCTTCTTTTTGTTTGTTTTCATTTTTTTATTATGTTATGTTAGTCACCATACATCACATCATTAGTTTTTGATGTAGTGTTCCATGATTCATTGTTTGCGTATAACACCCAGTGCTCCATGCAGTACGTGCCCTCCTTAATACCCATCACTGTTCTTTTTTCTTTTTAAGATTTTATTTATTTATTTATTTGAGAGAGCGAGAATGAGAGAGAGAGAGAGAGCACATGAAAGGGGGGAGGGTCAGAGGGAGAAGCAGACTCCCTGCTGAGCAGGGAGCCCAATGCGGGACTCGATCCCGAGACTCCAGGATCATGACCTGAGCCGAAGGCAGTCGCTTAACCAACTGAGCCACCCAGGCGCCCCACCCATGACTGTTCTAACCCATCCCCTCACCCCCCCTCCCCTCTAAAACCCTCAGTTTGTTTCCCGGAGTCCATAGTCTCTCATGGTTCGTCTTCCCCTTCGACTCCCCCCCTTCATTTTTCCCTTCCTTCTCCTAATGTCCTCCATGCTATTCCTTATGTTCCACAAATAAGTGAAACCATATGATAATTGACTTTCTCTGCTTGACTTATTTCACTTAGCATAATCCCCTGCAGTTCCATCCATGTTTGTGCAAAAGTTGGGTATCTTTTCTGATGGCTGAGTAATATTCCATTGTATATATAGACCACATATTCTTTATCCATTCATCTGTTGAAGGGCATCTCGGCTCTTTCCACAGTTTGCTATTGTGGGCAGTGCTGCTATGAACATTGGGGTGCATATGGCCCTTCTTTTCACTACATCTGTGTCTTTGGGGTCAATACCCAGGAGTGCAATTGCTGGGTCATAGGGTAGCTGTACTTTTAATTTTTTGAGGCACCTCCACACTGTTTTCCAAAGTGGCTGTACCAACTTGCATTCCCACCAACAGTGTAAGAGGGTTCCCCTTTCTCCACAACCTCTCCAACATTTGTTGTTTCTTGTCTTGTCCATTTTTGCCATTCTAACTGGTGTAAGGTGGTATCTCAACATGGTTTTGATTTGAGTTTCCCTGATGGCTAATGATGATGAACATTTTTTCATGTGTCTGTTAACCATTTGCATATCTTCTTTGGAGAAGTGTCCGTTCATGTCTTCTGCCCATTTTTTGACTTGATTATTTGCTTTTCGGGTGTTGAGTTTGAGAAGCTCTTTATAGACCTTGGATATCAGCACTGTGTCTGTAGTGTCATTTGTAAATATCTTCTCCCATTCTGTGAGTTGCCTCTTTGTTTTGTTGACTGTTCCTTTGCTGTGCAGAAGCTTTTTATCTTGATGAAGTCCCAAAAGTTCATTTTTGCTTTTGCTTTACTAGCCTTTGGAGATGTATCTTGAAAGAAGTTGCTGTGGGCGATGTCGAAGAGGTTACTGCTTATGTTCTCTAGGATTTTGATGGATTCTTGTCTCACATTGAGGTCTTTCATCCATTTTGAGTTTATCTTTGTGTATGGTGTAAGACAATAGTCGAGTTTCATTCTTCTGTATATAGCTGTCCAATTTTCCCAGCACCATTTATTGAAGAGACTGTCTTTTTTCCATTGCATATTTTTTCCTGCTTTGTCGAAGATTAGTTGACCATAGAGTTGAGGGTCCACATCTGGGTTCTCTATTCTGTTCCATTGGTCTATGTGTCTGTTTTTGTGCCAGTACCATGCTTTCTTGGTGATCACTGGTTTGTAATACAGCTTGAAATCAGGCAACGTGATGCCCCCAACTTTGTTTTTCTTTTTCAACATTTCCTTGGCAATTTGGGGTCTTTTCTGATTCCATATAAATTTTAGGATTGTTTGTTCCAGCACATTGAAAACTGCCATTGATATTTTGATCGGGATGGCATTGAAAGTATAGATTGTTCTGGGTTCCTTTTTATTTTGACTAAAATATCCCAGTAAACCTTTTTCTGTTGTTTTTCTTTTGTATTTCTTAATTGGTTATTGTGTACCAGAGTTCCATTGGTGGATCTGCTCAGGTATCTGAATGTAACCATGGAAAACACAGGTACTCTGTAACATTCTAACCCTTGCATGATTGCTGCGACACCAAGATTGAGTTCTACCTCCTCTTTGTACTTTAGAAATACTGAGGTTTTTTTTACTAAATATCTCCAGAATATGAAAGAGTCTTCAAATTGCTTGAAGGAGTAGAAGGATCTCTAGATTTGGGGAAAACTTTTGTTTTATTTTCGGTCTAGGAAACAGCAAGGTGGGTATAGAGAGAAACTTTGTAGCACAGTGGGGCCCAGTGTGGGGCTGGGTGAGAGGTGGTGTTGGGCCCTGCCTGGCATTTCTCAAACCCTGGTCCTCCTCAGATTTCATGTTGTCTCTCTTGTTATTTAGATTGATATTATCTGAGTCTCAGTCACTCTTCCAAATTCAAGGAGACTTCTGTTCACACTGGAGTTTGAGGTAGGCCTTGACCCTGAACAGACACTCTTTGTATTTGCTGGATTGTCCCTTACCACAATAGTCCATTTTCTACTCCCTTGTAGATTGTAAGCTCCCTTTTCTATCCCCCACAGAGCCTCCCACATTATGGGCTCTTTGGGTGTCTTTTGGTTGGTGACTTCTCTCTTTATTTTCAGACTTAAAAGACAAGACTTAATAAGGCACCTGCAGAAAGCAGTATAAAAATTAGAATCTTACCACCTTCTCAAGAAAGATAATCACACCCCAAACTTATAATTCCATCATCAAGTTACCAATGTGTAACCTGAACCAGTTTAATCCTAGAATGGCACTGGATATTGTTGATATCTTCTAGCACGTGTTAGTTAAGAAAATTGTCTTCTTGAGGCTAAGAAAAAGCATTGGAACTTTAATGTTATAAATGTCTTTTAGTAAAATTTGCTTTATCTATGCATTTATAGGGATAATTTTTGTTTGTTTGTTTGTTTTCCCCCCAAGGTGGGGAAATGCCCTTAAGTCATCGGTTTACACTATATCCCAGCTCCTCAGCAGGTCACAGGCCTGTAGCTGGTATTTATAGTGTCCTCTACACTAGCCATTTCTTTTTAAAAAATTTTATATTTTAAATAATCTCTACACCCAACATGGGGCTGGAATTCACATCCCCGAGATTAAGAGTCACGTGCTCCCCTGACTGAGCCAGCCAGCACCCTATACATTCTCCATTTCTTTTCCTTTTGCCTGAGACAGCCCCTCAGCTGGTCATATGGCTTGACCTGAGGGGATGACTCACAGCTTAATTACCGATGGACCCGACCATTA
>NW_022592366.1:0-3673 GCF_004348235.1 Phoca vitulina
TTTAAAGAAGGTCTTTGATCCTATTTTTAAATTGTTCTCTGGGAAGTTTATATGAATTTATATGCCCATCAACAGAGTATGAAATGGCCATTTTTCTCAAGACAGGAAAAAGTTTAAAAATTTATTCAGTTTTAAACATATGCAGCGATTAAAAAGTAAAATGGAAAATGATTTCTGCTCAGTGTTTTCAGTATCTCTCTTATAAAATCAATCCAAGAGTCTATGCTGTAAGCACATATGACTCTTGATTGTTTCCTTAATTACTATGGATCCTGTGTTCTAAAAGGGGTTTTCAGATGATTTATAAAATGGATAGTAGGGGCGCGCCTGGGTGGCTCAGTTGGTTAAGGGTCTGCCTTTGGCTCAGGTCATGACCCCAGGGTCCTGGGATCGAGCCCCATCTCCAGATGTCTGCTCGGCGGGGAGCCTACTTCTCCCTCTCCCTCTGCCTGCTGCTCCCCCTGCTTGTGCTCTGTCTCTCTCTGTCAAATAATGTGTAGGGCTCTCTATATAAAATGTATAGATATTAGACTCCACAGCCTGGTCCTGGATCACCGTAATCTGCAGGTGTATGTTGTGTAAATGACATCTGCAGGTGCTGTCTCAGACTGCAAATTATTTTTGGAGGTACCTGTGATGTATTGTGAAGTAGAAATTTACTTCTAGTGAATTTACAAACTGTTTTATAAAGAGCAACTTCTCTTTTGAATTAGTAACTACATTATCTGTTCTAATGGAGGAGTAATTATGACTCCATGGGAAAAATGCTAATTTTTAAGTCTAACTTTCTTGAATAACTTCAAAATTCCTTTCTCTACAGTATCTACCAGGGGTGGTACTAAAACTTATTACTACGCTGCATAATGCTTTCTCATTGCTTCTTTTCAACTACATATATCTTTGGGAAGAGATTGAAGTGAGAAAGTAAACATGAGCCCGAGAAAGGAAAAAAAATTGGGAACATAGACATTTCATTTGGATACTAAACCAACATATGTGGAACCAGATCATAAAATGAACTTTTTATTGCTTCCAAAAACATTTTAAAATAAGCCCATTTATTTGCAGATTTACCTTCAAACAAGAGAAAGAAAAAAGAAGAAATGCAATAAATTATATAAAAAAAGAGGGAGCAATTCAGAGAAAAAGAAGAGCAGTATAATAAAGAAGTTGAGATGAAACCACCACTTGAACTTCCTCTTGCGACAGTAGGTGCGGAATTGAGGACTCTAAGAAATAATTTGGATCAGGTAAATCTTTGATGAAAATTGCATATTTCCATCAGTAACTTTAACTTCCACTTGTCCTTTCTGCTTTTTGCTCCTATTCTCCTTTTTTGCTGCTTTCTTTGAAACTAATCAAGTAATTTTTATGGTTTAGTTTTATTTCTGTGAGTGTGTATATGTATGTACGTATATGTATGTATTTTGCTTACTCTAGCTATAACTCTTTAGTTGTGCTGTTTTAGTGATTAGGGTTTAAAGTATGTGACTTAAGCATCAGAGTCCACCTTTGAGTAATGTTATATACCACATCATAGTAGTTTAGGAAAATTATAGTAGCTTACTTCCATTTCTTCTCTCCTCGCCAGATCCTTCTGGATCTGTGGGATGAGAGTTTTCATTATTTAGAAAGGTTTTGGTCATTTTTTCTTCTCTTTTTTAAAGATTTTATTCATTTATTGGAGAGAAGGAGAGTGAGAGAGCACGAGCGGGGGAAGGGGCAGGGCAGAGGGAGAAGCAGACTCCCCAGTAAGCAGGGAGTCTGACACGGGGCTTGATCCCAGGACCCTGAGATCATGACCTGAGCTGACGGCAGACACTTAACCGACTGAGCCACCCAGGCACCCCGAAAATATCTGTTATAGTGAAGTCATTCAGTATCTATTTGTGTAAAGTATGAGTGAGTGAATGCGAAAGCACACAGTCCTTTATGTGCAAAAAGTACTCACATATTTTATTTCTTTTTTTTTTTTTTAAAGATTTAATTAATTTATTTGAGAGAAGGAGAGCATGAGTGGGGGGTGGGAGAGAAGAACAGAGGGGAAGGCGGGGGAAGAATCTCAAGCGGACTCCGTGCTGAGGTTGGAGCCCCGCGTGGGGCTCGATCCCACGACTCTGAGATTATGACCTGTGCCGAGACCAACAGTTGGATGCTTAACCAACTGAGCCAGCTAGGCGCTCTATATATTTTATTTGTTTCTGTTTTTTCTCTGATGTAGATTCTACTACTTTACTAACATCCAGGATGCGATGCTTTTGTATAAAAAATTAGTAGAACTTAAAAAAAATCAGTGTAAACAACTGAAAAGAAAAAATAAAGCAATGGAAAATAAGGTTAATGGTTAAAGGAGCTATCAGAAACAAAAGAGTTGGAATTGAAGTTGGAGCATCAGAAAGTGAGATGGGAACAAGAAGTCGGCGGTTTGAGGTATGACATCTTGGTTTTAAGGAAATATTTGAACCTTGTACGTTTTTGTTCTTTTTTTTCTTTTTTTAACAGGCTCCACACCCAACACACCCAATGTGGGGCAAGAACTCACAGCTGTGAAGTCAAGAGTCGCCTGCTCTACCAACTGAGCCAGCCAGGTGCCCGTTGAACTCTTTACTTTTGGACTACAGATGTGTAGGGGAAGTTTGGTAATTGCTAATAACTCCCCTTCTGGAATTTTTATAGGGAAGAACACTTCTTTAGTAGTGTGAAGTATGAGATTCTTCAAAATAGTTCAGCAAGTTCTGGACAGTGAATACTTCTACTGATAATTTAATGTATATTCCAAATCCTAATTTTAAGGACCGTATAGAAGTCCACCGTATGGAATCCTCATTATTTAACAAATTGTATTTTGGTTCTTTTCCATTTTGCTATACTTTAATTAATGCTGTCAGGATTGTCTTTTATATAAATCTGTTTCTAGAATTCTGCTTACTTACTTGGAAGAAATTCTTCAATGTAGTATTGTTTGCTTAAAGTACAAAAATTTTTAAAGAAGGTCTTTGATCCTATTTTTAAATTGTTCTCTGGGAAGTTTATATGAATTTATATGCCCATCAACAGAGTATGAAATGGCCATTTTTCTCAAGACAGGAAAAAGTTTAAAAATTTATTCAGTTTTAAACATATGCAGCGATTAAAAAGTAAAATGGAAAATGATTTCTGCTCAGTGTTTTCAGTATCTCTCTTATAAAATCAATCCAAGAGTCTATGCTGTAAGCACATATGACTCTTGATTGTTTCCTTAATTACTATGGATCCTGTGTTCTAAAAGGGGTTTTCAGATGATTTATAAAATGGATAGTAGGGGCGCGCCTGGGTGGCTCAGTTGGTTAAGGGTCTGCCTTTGGCTCAGGTCATGACCCCAGGGTCCTGGGATCGAGCCCCATCTCCAGATGTCTGCTCGGCGGGGAGCCTACTTCTCCCTCTCCCTCTGCCTGCTGCTCCCCCTGCTTGTGCTCTGTCTCTCTCTGTCAAATAATGTGTAGGGCTCTCTATATAAAATGTATAGATATTAGACTCCACAGCCTGGTCCTGGATCACCGTAATCTGCAGGTGTATGTTGTGTAAATGACATCTGCAGGTGCTGTCTCAGACTGCAAATTATTTTTGGAGGTACCTGTGATGTATTGTGAAGTAGAAATTTACTTCTAGTGAATTTACAAACTGTTTTATAAAG
>NW_022592367.1:0-3672 GCF_004348235.1 Phoca vitulina
TGTCTGTTAGCCATTTGTATGTCTTCTTCAGAGAAGTGTCTTTTCATATCTTCTGCCCACTTTTTGACTTGATTATTTGTTTTTTGGGTGTTGAGTTTGAGAAGTTCTTTATAGATTTTGGATACCAGCCCTTTATCTGTAGTGTCATTTGCAAATATCTTCTCCCATTCTGTGGGTTGCCTCTTAGTTTTGTTGACTGTTTCCTTTGCTGTGCAGAAGCTTTTTATCTTGATGAAGTCCCAAAAGTTCATTTTTGCTTTTGTTTCACTAGCTTTTGGAGATGTATCTTGAAAGACGTTGCTGTGGGTGATGTCAAAGAGGTTACTGCCTATGTTCTCCTCTAGGATTTTGATGGATTCCTGTCTCACATTGAGGTCTTTCATCCACTTTGAGTTTATCTTTGTGAATGGTGTTAGAAAATGGTCGAGTTTCATTCTTCTGCATGTGGCTGTCCAATTTTCCCAGCACCATTTATTGAAGAGACTGTCTTTTTTCCATTGCATGTTTTTTCCTGCTTTGTCAAAGATTGTTTGACCACAGAGTTGAGGGTCCATATCAGGGTTCTCTATTCTGTTCCATTGGTCTATATGTCTGTTTTTGTGCCAGTACCATGCTGTCTTGGTGATCACTGATTTGTAATATAGCTTGAAACCGGGCAACGTGATGCCCCCAGCTTTGTTTTTCTTTTTCAACATTTCCTTGGCGATTCGGGGTCTTTTCTGATTCCATACAAATTTTAGGATTGTTTGTTCCAGCACTTTGAAAAATGTTATTGGAATTTTGATCGGGATGGCATTGAAGGTATAGATTGCTCTGGGTGGCATAGACATTTTAACAATGTTTATTCTTCCGATCCATGAGCATCGAATATTTTTCCATCTTTTTGTGTCTTCTTCAATTTCTTTCATGAGTGTTTTGTAGTTCCTAGAGTATAGATCCTTTACCTCTTTGGTTAGGTTTATTCCGAGGTATCTTATGGTTTTTGGTGCTATTGTAAATGGAATCATTTCTTTAATTTCTCTTTCTACAGTTGCGTTGTTAGTGTATAAGAAAGCAACTGATTCCTGTGCATTGATTTTGTATCCTGCCACATTACTGAATTGCTGGATGAGTTCTAGTAATTTGGGGATGGAGTCTTTTGGGTTTTCCACATAAAGTATCATGTCGTCTGCGAAAAGCGAGAGTTTGACTTCTTCTTTGCCAATTTGAATACCTTTTATTTCTTTTTGTTGTCTGATTGCTGTTGCTCGGACTTCTAGTACTATGTTGAACAACAGTGGTGAGAGTGGGCACCCTTGACGTGTTCCTGATCTTAAGGGAAAGGCTCTCAGCTTTTCCCCATTGAGGATGATATTCGCTGTGGGTTTTTCATAGATGGATTTTATGAGCTTGAGGAATGTTCTCTCTATCCCTATACTCTGGAGAGTTTTAATCAGGAAAGGATGTTGTATTTTGTCAAATGCTTTTTCTGCATCAATTGAGAGGACCATATAGTTCTTCTCCCTCCTCTTATTAATGTGTTCTATCACATTGATTGATTTGCGAATGTTGAACCACCCTTGCATCCGGGGATAAATCCCACTTGGTCGTGGTGGATGATCCTTTTAATGTATTGTTGGATCCTATTAGCTAGGATTTTGTTGAGGATTTTGGAATCCATATTCATCAGGGATATCGGTCTGAAATTCTCCTTTTTGATGGGGTCTTTGCCTGGTTTGGGGATTAAGGTAATGCTGGCCTCATAGAATGAGTTTGGAAGTTTTCCTTCTGTTTCTATTTTTTGAAACAGCTTCAGTAGAATAGGTATTATTTCTTCTTTGAATGTTTGGTAGAATTCCCCAGGGAATCCATCAGGCCCTGGACTCTTGTTTTTTGGGAGGTTTTTGATCACTGCTTCAATCTCATTACTGGTTATTGGCCTATTCAGGTTGTCAATTTCTTCCTGTTTCAGTCTTGGCAGCTTATAGGTTTCCAGGAAGGCCTCCATTTCATCCAGATTGCTCAGTTTATTGGCATATAGTTGTTGATAATAATTTCTAATAATTGTTTCTATTTCCTTGGTGTTAGTCGTGATCTCTCCCCTTTCATTCATAATTTTATTAATTTGGGTCCTTTCTCTCTTCTTTTGGATAAGTCTGGCCAGTGGTTATCAATCTTATTAATTCTTTCAAAGAACCAACTTCTAGTTTCGTTGATCTGATCTACTGTGTTTCTGGTTTCTAATTCATTGATTTCTGCTCTAATTTTAATTATTTCTCTTCTAATGCGTGGCTTAGGCGTCGTTTGTTGCTTTTTCTCTAGTTCTTTAAGGTGTAGAGTTAGTTGATGAATTTGGGATTTTTCTATTTTTTTGAGTGAGGCTTGGATGGCTATGTATTTGCCCCTTAGGACTGCCTTTGCAGTATCCCATAGGTTTGGACCGATGTGTTTTCGTTCTCATTGATTTCCATGAATTGTTTAAGTTCTTCTTTGATTTCTTGGTTGACCCAAACATTCTTGAGCAGAGTGGTCTTTAGCTTCCAAGTGTTTGAATTTCTGCCAAATTTTTTTTGTGATTGGGTTCCAGTTTTAGAGCATTGTGGTCTGAGAATATGCAGGGAATAATCTCAATCTTTTGGTATCGGTTGAGACCTGATTTGTGACCCAGTATATGGTCTAATCTGGAGAAAGTTCCATGTGCGCTCGAGAAGAATGAGTATTCTGTTGTTTTAGGGTGGAATGTTCTGTAAATATCTATGAGGTCCATCTGGTCCAATGTATCATTCAAAGCTCTTGTTTCCTTGTTGATTTTCTGCTTAGATGATCTGTCCATTGTTGAGAGTGGAGTATTGAGGTCTCCTACAATTAACGTATTGTTATCAATATGACTCTTTATTTTGGTTAACAGTTGGCTTATGTAGATGGCTGCTCCCATGTTGAGGGCATAGATATTTACAATTGTTAGATCTTCTTGTTGGATAGACCCTTTAAGAATGATATAGTGTCCTTCTGTGTCTCTAATTACAGACTTTAGTTTAAAATCTAATTTGTCTGATATAAGAATTGCTACCCCAGCTTTCTTTTGAGGTCCGCTGGCATGGAAGATAGATCTCCATCCCTTCACTTTCAGTCTGGATGTATCTTTAGGTTCAAAATGAGTCTCTTGTAGACAGCATATGGATGGGTCCTGTCTTTTTATCCAATCTGCAACCCTGGGCTGTTTTATGGGAGCGTTTAGGCCATTCACGTTGAGAGTGATTATTGAAAGATATGAATTAATTGTCATCATGTTGCCTGTGAAGATGTTGTTTTTATAGATTGTCCCTGTAAATTTCTGTTGTATATCACTGTTGGGGTCTTTCTCCTTTTATAGAACCCCCCTTAATATTTCTTGCAGGGCCGGCTTAGTGGTCACATATTCTTTCAACTTCTGCTGGTCGTGGAAGCTCTGCATCTCTCCATCCATTCTAAATGAAAGCCTTGCCAGATAAAGTATCCTTGGCTGCATGTTCTTCTCATTTAGTACTCTGAATATGTCTTCCCAGGCCTTTCTGGCTTGCCAGGTCTCTGTGGATAGGTCTGACGTTATTCTGATATTCCTCCCTCTGTATGTAAGGAATCTCTTCCCCCTAACTGCCCTTAAGATGATTTGCAAGGTTTACTATTACATGCCGGGGTGTTGGCCTGTTTTCC
>NW_022592368.1:0-3672 GCF_004348235.1 Phoca vitulina
GGGTGCAATTGTAAATGGGATCGACTCCTTAATTTCTCTTTCTTCTGACTTGTTGTTGGTGTATAGGAATGCCACTGACTTCTGTGCATTGATTTTATATCCTGCCACTTTACTGAATTCCTGTATGAGTTCTAGCAATTTTGGGGTGGAGTCTTTGGGATTTTCCACATAAAGTATCATATCATCTGCAAAGAGTGAGAGTTTGACTTCTTCTTTGCCGATTTGGATGCCTTTGATTTCTTTTTGTTGTCTGATTGCTGTGGCTAGGACTTCTAATACTATGTTGAATAGCAGTGGTGATAGTGGACATCCCTGCCGCGTTCCTGACCTTAGGGGGAAAGCTCTCAGTTTTTCCCCATTGAGAATGATATTCGCTGTAGGTTTTTCATAGATGGCTTTTATGATATTGAGGTATGTACCCTCTATCCCTATACTCTGAAGAGTTTTGATCAAGAAAGGATGCTGTACTTTGTCAAATGCTTTTTCTGCATCTATGGAGAGGATCATATGATTCTTGTTCTTTCTTTTGTTAATGTATTGTATCACGTTGATTGATTTGCGGATGTTGAACCAACCTTGCAGCCCAGGGATAAATCCGACTTGGTCGTGGTGAATAATCCTTTTAATGTACTGTTGGATCCTATTGGCTAGTATTTTGGTGAGAATTTTTGCATCCATGTTCATCAGGGATATTGGTCTGTAATTCTCCTTTTGGATGGGGTCTTTGTCTGGTTTTGGGATCAAGGTAATGCTGGCCTCATAAAATGAGTTTGGAAGTTTTCCTTCCATTTCTATTTTTTGGAACAGTTTCAGAAGGATAGGTATTAATTCTTCTTGAAATGTTTGGTAGAATTCCCCTGGGAAGCCATCTGGCCCTGGGCTTTTGTGTTTTGGGAGATTTTTGATGACTGCTTCTATTTCCTTAGTGGTTATAGGTCTGTTCAGGTGTTCTATTTCCTCCTGGTTCAGTTTTGGTAGTTGATACATCTCTAGGAATGCATCCATTTCTTCCAGGTTATCTAATTTGCTGGCATAGAGTTGCTCATAATATGTTCTTATAATTGTTTGTATTTCTTTGGTGTTGGTTGTGATTTCTCCTCTTTCATTCATGATTTTGTTGATTTGGGTCATTTCTCTTTTCTTTTTGATAAGTCTGGCCAGGGGCTTATCAATCTTGTTAATTCTTTCAAAGAACCAGCTCCTAGTTTCGTTGATCTGTTCTACTGTTCTTTTGGTTTCTATTTCATTGATTTCTGCTCTGATCTTTATTATTTCTCTTCTCCTGCTGGGTTTAGGCTTTATTTGCTGTTCTTTCTCCAGCTCCTTTAGGTGTAGGGTTAGGTTGTGTACTTGAGACCTTTCTTGTTTCTTAAGAAAGGCTTGTATTGCTATATACTTTCCTCTTAGGACTGCCTTTGCTGCATCCCAAAGATTTTGAACAGTTGTGTTTTCATTTTCATTGGTTTCCATGAATTTTTTTAATTCTTCTTTAATTTCCTGGTTGACCCATTCATTCTTCAGTAGGATGCTCTTTAGCCTCCATGTATTTGAGTTCTTTCCGACTTTCCTCTTGTGATTGAGTTCTAGTTTCAAAGCATTGTGGTCTGAAAATAGGCAGGGGATGATCCCAATCTTCTGGTACCGGTTGAGACCTGATTTATGACCTAGGATGTGATCTATTCTGGAGAATGTTCCATGGGCACTAGAGAAGAATGTGTATTCCGTTGCTTTGGGATGGAATGTTCTGAATATGTCTGCGAAGTCCATTTGGTCCAGTGTGTCATTTAAAGTCTTTATTTCCTTGTTGATCTTTTGCTTAGACGATCTGTCCATTTCAGTGAGGGGGGTGTTAAAGTCCCCCACTATTATTGTATTGTTGTCTATGTGTTTCTTTGCTTTTGTTATTAATTGCCTTATATAATTGGCTGCTCCCATGTTAGGGGCATAGATATTTACAATTGTTAGATCTTCTTGTTGGATAGACCCTTTAAGTATGATATAGTGTCCTTCCTCATCTCTTATTACAGTCTTTGGTTTAAAATCTAATTTGTCTGATATAAGGATTGCCACCCCAGCTTTCTTTTGGTGTCCATTAGCATGGTAAATGGTTTTCCACCCCCTCACTTTCAATCTGGGGGTGTCTTTGGGTCTAAAATGAGTCTCTTGCAGACAGCATATCGATGGGTCTTGTTTTTTAATCCAATCTGATAGCCTGTGTCTTTTGATTGGGGCATTTAGCCCATTTACATTCAGGGTAACTATTGAAAGATAGGAATTCAGTGCCATTGTACTGCCTGTAAAGTGACTGTTACTGTATATTGTTTGTGTTCCTTTCTGGTCTATGTTGCTTTTAGGCTCTCTCTTTGCTTAGAGGACCCCTTTCAATATTTGTTGTAGGGCTGGTTTCGTGTTTGCAAATTCCTTTAGTTTTTGTTTGTCCTGGAAGCTTTTTATCTCTCCTTCAATTTTCAATGACAGCCTAGCTGGATATAGTATTCTTGGCTGCATATTTTTCTCATTTAGTGCTCTGAATATATCCTGCCAGTCCTTTCTGGCCTGCCAGGTCTCTGTGGATAGGTCTGTTGCCAATCTAATGTTTCTACCATTGTAGGTTACATATCTCTTCTCCCGAGCTGCTTTCAGGATTTTCTCTTTGTCTCTGAGACTCGTAAGTTTTACTATTAGATGTCGGGGTGTTGACCTATTTTTATTGATTTTGAGAGGGGTTCTCTGTGCTTCCTGGATTTTGATGCCTGTTTCCTTCCCCAAATTAGGGAAGTTCTCTGCTATAATTTGCTCCATTATACCTTCTGCCCCTCTCTCTCTTTCTTCTTCTTCTGGGATCCCAATTATTCTAATGTTGTTTCGTCTTATGGTATCGTTTATCTCTCGAATTCTGCCCTCGTGATCCAGTAGTTGTTTATCTCTCTTTTTCTCAGCTTCTTTATTTTCCATCATTTGGTCTTCTATCTCACTGATTCTTTCTTCTGCCTCATTTATCCTAGCAGTTAGCGCCCCCATATTTGATTGCACCTCATTAATAGCCTTTTTGATTTCTACTTGGTTCGATTTTAGTTCTTTTACTTCTCCAGAAAGGGTTTCTCTAATAACTTCCATGTTTTTTTCAAGCCCAGCTAGTATCTTTAAAGTGATGATTCTGAACTCTAGATCTGACATCGTACTAATGTCCGTATTGAGTAGGTCCCTGGCAGTCGGTACTACCTCTTGTTCTTTTTGTTGAGGTGATTTTTTCCGTCTTGTCATTTTGTGCAGAGCAGAATAGATTAATGAGAGAACAAAATGCTAGCAGGGTAACAACGTCCCCAGAAAATATACTCTAAACAAATCAGAAAAGACCTGAAGCAGTGGGAAAAGAAAGGGAAAGAGAGAAAAAAGAAAAGGAAAGAAAAAAAGAAAAAAGAAAAAGATAAAGATAAAAACAAACAAAAGCGGAACAAAACAAAACAAAACAAAAACAGAATGTGATCAAATATGATCAGGCTGGATTATAGATCAGTGCCACACACTAGATTTTGGGTGTATTTTGGTCTGTTAAAAGAAAGTCCCTCCCAAAATTTTAAAGAAAGAAAAACTTGTATATGTACAAAAATAAGGGTTGATATGATGAAGGGATGGAATATGACTGTAAAGATGGAAATTATAAAAAATTTT
>NW_022592369.1:0-3672 GCF_004348235.1 Phoca vitulina
GGAAAACAGGCCAACACCCCGGCATGTAATAGTAAACCTTGCAAATCATCTTAAGGGCAGTTAGGGGGAAGAGATTCCTTACATACAGAGGGAGGAATATCAGAATAACGTCAGACCTATCCACAGAGACCTGGCAAGCCAGAAAGGCCTGGGAAGACATATTCAGAGTACTAAATGAGAAGAACATGCAGCCAAGGATACTTTATCTGGCAAGGCTTTCATTTAGAATGGATGGAGAGATGCAGAGCTTCCACGACCAGCAGAAGTTGAAAGAATATGTGACCACTAAGCCGGCCCTGCAAGAAATATTAAGGGGGGTTCTATAAAAGGAGAAAGACCCCAACAGTGATATACAACAGAAATTTACAGGGACAATCTATAAAAACAACATCTTCACAGGCAACATGATGACAATTAATTCATATCTTTCAATAATCACTCTCAACGTGAATGGCCTAAACGCTCCCATAAAACAGCCCAGGGTTGCAGATTGGATAAAAAGACAGGACCCATCCATATGCTGTCTACAAGAGACTCATTTTGAACCTAAAGATACATCCAGACTGAAAGTGAAGGGATGGAGATCTATCTTCCATGCCAGCGGACCTCAAAAGAAAGCTGGGGTAGCAATTCTTATATCAGACAAATTAGATTTTAAACTAAAGTCTGTAATTAGAGACACAGAAGGACACTATATCATTCTTAAAGGGTCTATCCAACAAGAAGATCTAACAATTGTAAATATCTATGCCCTCAACATGGGAGCAGCCATCTACATAAGCCAACTGTTAACCAAAATAAAGAGTCATATTGATAACAATACGTTAATTGTAGGAGACCTCAATACTCCACTCTCAACAATGGACAGATCATCTAAGCAGAAAATCAACAAGGAAACAAGAGCTTTGAATGATACATTGGACCAGATGGACCTCATAGATATTTACAGAACATTCCACCCTAAAACAACAGAATACTCATTCTTCTCGAGCGCACATGGAACTTTCTCCAGATTAGACCATATACTGGGTCACAAATCAGGTCTCAACCGATACCAAAAGATTGAGATTATTCCCTGCATATTCTCAGACCACAATGCTCTAAAACTGGAACCCAATCACAAAAAAAATTTGGCAGAAATTCAAACACTTGGAAGCTAAAGACCACTCTGCTCAAGAATGTTTGGGTCAACCAAGAAATCAAAGAAGAACTTAAACAATTCATGGAAATCAATGAGAACGAAAACACATCGGTCCAAACCTATGGGATACTGCAAAGGCAGTCCTAAGGGGCAAATACATAGCCATCCAAGCCTCACTCAAAAAAATAGAAAAATCCCAAATTCATCAACTAACTCTACACCTTAAAGAACTAGAGAAAAAGCAACAAACGACGCCTAAGCCACGCATTAGAAGAGAAATAATTAAAATTAGAGCAGAAATCAATGAATTAGAAACCAGAAACACAGTAGATCAGATCAACGAAACTAGAAGTTGGTTCTTTGAAAGAATTAATAAGATTGATAACCACTGGCCAGACTTATCCAAAAGAAGAGAGAAAGGACCCAAATTAATAAAATTATGAATGAAAGGGGAGAGATCACGACTAACACCAAGGAAATAGAAACAATTATTAGAAATTATTATCAACAACTATATGCCAATAAACTGAGCAATCTGGATGAAATGGAGGCCTTCCTGGAAACCTATAAGCTGCCAAGACTGAAACAGGAAGAAATTGACAACCTGAATAGGCCAATAACCAGTAATGAGATTGAAGCAGTGATCAAAAACCTCCCAAAAAACAAGAGTCCAGGGCCTGATGGATTCCCTGGGGAATTCTACCAAACATTCAAAGAAGAAATAATACCTATTCTACTGAAGCTGTTTCAAAAAATAGAAACAGAAGGAAAACTTCCAAACTCATTCTATGAGGCCAGCATTACCTTAATCCCCAAACCAGGCAAAGACCCCATCAAAAAGGAGAATTTCAGACCGATATCCCTGATGAATATGGATTCCAAAATCCTCAACAAAATCCTAGCTAATAGGATCCAACAATACATTAAAAGGATCATCCACCACGACCAAGTGGGATTTATCCCCGGATGCAAGGGTGGTTCAACATTCGCAAATCAATCAATGTGATAGAACACATTAATAAGAGGAGGGAGAAGAACTATATGGTCCTCTCAATTGATGCAGAAAAAGCATTTGACAAAATACAACATCCTTTCCTGATTAAAACTCTCCAGAGTATAGGGATAGAGAGAACATTCCTCAAGCTCATAAAATCCATCTATGAAAAACCCACAGCGAATATCATCCTCAATGGGGAAAAGCTGAGAGCCTTTCCCTTAAGATCAGGAACACGTCAAGGGTGCCCACTCTCACCACTGTTGTTCAACATAGTACTAGAAGTCCGAGCAACAGCAATCAGACAACAAAAAGAAATAAAAGGTATTCAAATTGGCAAAGAAGAAGTCAAACTCTCGCTTTTCGCAGACGACATGATACTTTATGTGGAAAACCCAAAAGACTCCATCCCCAAATTACTAGAACTCATCCAGCAATTCAGTAATGTGGCAGGATACAAAATCAATGCACAGGAATCAGTTGCTTTCTTATACACTAACAACGCAACTGTAGAAAGAGAAATTAAAGAAATGATTCCATTTACAATAGCACCAAAAACCATAAGATACCTCGGAATAAACCTAACCAAAGAGGTAAAGGATCTATACTCTAGGAACTACAAAACACTCATGAAAGAAATTGAAGAAGACACAAAAAGATGGAAAAATATTCGATGCTCATGGATCGGAAGAATAAACATTGTTAAAATGTCTATGCCACCCAGAGCAATCTATACCTTCAATGCCATCCCGATCAAAATTCCAATAACATTTTTCAAAGTGCTGGAACAAACAATCCTAAAATTTGTATGGAATCAGAAAAGACCCCGAATCGCCAAGGAAATGTTGAAAAAGAAAAACAAAGCTGGGGGCATCACGTTGCCCGGTTTCAAGCTATATTACAAATCAGTGATCACCAAGACAGCATGGTACTGGCACAAAAACAGACATATAGACCAATGGAACAGAATAGAGAACCCTGATATGGACCCTCAACTCTGTGGTCAAACAATCTTTGACAAAGCAGGAAAAAACATGCAATGGAAAAAAGACAGTCTCTTCAATAAATGGTGCTGGGAAAATTGGACAGCCACATGCAGAAGAATGAAACTCGACCATTTTCTAACACCATT
This sequence comes from Phoca vitulina, assembly GCF_004348235.1. Classification (NCBI taxonomy): domain Eukaryota; kingdom Metazoa; phylum Chordata; class Mammalia; order Carnivora; family Phocidae; genus Phoca; species Phoca vitulina. The sequence goes on from NW_022592369.1 coordinate 3,268, forward strand.
CACAAAGATAAACTCAAAGTGGATGAAAGACCTCAATGTGAGACAGGAATCCATCAAAATCCTAGAGGAGAACATAGGCAGTAACCTCTTTGACATCACCCACAGCAACGTCTTTCAAGATACATCTCCAAAAGCTAGTGAAACAAAAGCAAAAATGAACTTTTGGGACTTCATCAAGATAAAAAGCTTCTGCACAGCAAAGGAAACAGTCAACAAAACTAAGAGGCAACCCACAGAATGGGAGAAGATATTTGCAAATGACACTACAGATAAAGGGCTGGTATCCAAAATCTATAAAGAACTTCTCAAACTCAACACCCAAAAAACAAATAATCAAGTCAAAAAGTGGGCAGAAGATATGAAAAGACACTTCTCTGAAGAAGACATACAAATGGCTAACAGACA
>NW_022592370.1:0-3671 GCF_004348235.1 Phoca vitulina
CTTTCCACAGTTTGGCTATTGTGGACATTGCTGCTATAAACATCGGGTGCACCAGGCCTTAATTAAATAATACCTGGACGACTGCTGTGGTCCTCTAACTATTCATGCTACTCCCTTACAATTCAACCAACACACTGCTGTCAGATTAACCAGCAAATGTGTACCTTTGCACAAATCACCCCTCAAGCGTACAGCCCTTAAATAACCCCACTGTAGAAAGACCCACCAACTCCTGAGCCTGGCAGCCAAGTCTCTTCTCATCTGTATCTGGCTCTCCTCAATGCTACAGGTGCTTTGTTTCAGCTTAATTAGACTATTTATCACCCCCCCCCCAAGGCACCTTGCTGTCACCACACACCCCTCTCTGGAATGCCCTCGTCCCCTTCTTTGCGATCACAATCCTTACAATCTTTCAGAACCTTGACCCAGTATCAGCTCTGTGAACCCCTAGCCAAAAAGTTTCAGTAACATCTGTGTTCCTCCACATGCTCATAGTACATATCTCTGCCACTCACCTGGCATTTATCAGGCATGGCCTTACGTGGTTATATTCATCATTCTATGGCCCGGTGTGCTTTTTCTCCTAAACCAGAGTAAGCCACTGGAGGTGAGCAATTGCCACACATTTGTCTATACAAAGGCTCTGAATACGTGCTTCATAATTAGGAGGGTAGTCTGAAAGCCTTACCTTCTTCAGTGAGCTCAGCCATAGGTCCATGCTTCTCAAACAAGCTTAGGTGCACCCCAGGGGTACACAGTGGGTCCTGGAGGAAACAAGATAAAAAAGGAAGCATCTTCGAGAAGTTCATTTTACTTAGATAATTTACAATGTTATCTTTAAAATGAAATCCAAATGACATGGAGTAGATTGTAATTTTTAGATGAATTTTAAAGACAGTAACACCAGGAATCAAAACAGGAGAGTTCAAGTAAATTTCTAGTCCTCAGTGGTTCACTTTGGGCAATACTTCCAGGTCACCTCCTCTTTCTGCCAGGGGTGAAGTGGTGTTCCTACACCAGCTGAGGATGTTTATGTGGAAACATTTGAGAAATACCCTGTAGATTAGGAATGCTTAATAGGGAAAGAATACAATCATTTCCCTTTTCTTTTTTTCCCCATCATTTCCATTTTAAGATGCAATCAATATATTTTTGTTTTCATTAAAACGGGTAACAGAAATGAAGTCTGAAGTTTTTTTTCAAGTCTTTGTTTTACTTCCCTGGTTATGTCACCAGCTAGACCCCAAGACCTGACCTTCACTGCCCACCTGCTTGTATTCACTCACCTTCGTCCCACGTTTTTCCTTAAGCTCTTCTTTCCAGCTTCTCTCTGAACTCAGGCAAATGGAAAGAGAAACCGCCCCTCCAGCGACAGCCACCTCCCTGCCGGGACCTCCAGCCCGCCGGGACCACCCACACCAGTTTGAGCGGAACCCCTGACGTGCACCTGCGCAGATGGACCATGCCGTGACCTCTAGAAGGACCAGTGACCTTTACCTCATCATAATACTAAACTCTCCGCCCAAGGAGGAGCGCAAGCCTCATTTACATAACGTGCAATGTATGTAGAGGCGTGTTTCCCTAAGGCGCATGCACGACCAGATGCCCGCCTCTACATCTGATGCCAAGGCTTCCCTGTCTACTCACCCTAACCCTCAATAAAAGGAACTCGTCCATCCCTGCTCAGGGAGTCACAGCTTTGGAAGTTAATCTCAGTGATCTTATTTGCTGCAAATAAAGTTTCCTCTGTGGGACCATTCCACCTGCTGTATCTGGGACTCACCAAGGAGGGAACTCACATGGGTTCCATTAGAAACTTGGTGCTCCAGATGGGACTGTTGGTCTTTCTGAGGTTCTGGCCTCTGGTCCCCTGGTTTCCAGTGGATGGAGCAAGGGGCTGCGGCAGCTCACCCGACAGAACCAGTTCAAGCTACAGGGACCAGGAGCAGCTTCCTTGGAGAGGACTCTCTCTTCTTGGTGCTTGTGACTGCTGGCCTGGCATTCTGGCCTCATCTGAAATCCAGGGGCCACTCTGATTACTTAAAAGGATTTATTTTGGGGTGAGTTACGCCAGATCCGTGGCACAGCTTTGGGAGGTAAAACTAGAGTTGTCTCACAAAGTCTGGGCAAGCTGGCATAACAATCGGAATACCCTGGGCAAACAGGGCCTCTCTGGTAAACACTCTGGGGGATTGAGCACTCCATTGGTGTGGAGTCTAGACATCCCCGGTGACAAAAGATCCCATGACACGGCCATTCAGAGGCTTGGATGCTCCAGCCTGGCAAAACGGGAGTGATCTAATAGAGACTAGTCTAGGGTCTAGGAGAGTGAAAGAAATCTCCATCCCACCTGGTTGTTTGGCCTGTTTGCTGTTGTTGTTCCCTGTTCAAATTTCCACCCTGGCTCTTGGCCCTTGTGCACCTCCTCCTTCCCTTACAACCCTGGACAAAGGAGGCTATAGCGCTTGGCTTCCCTGGAAACATGCACCAGGAACAGGTAAGAGCTCGATTTCATTGGTTGAAAGATAAGTACTTACAAACATTGGGCATTCTCAAAGTCAGAAAGGTAAAAACGAACCCAAATATTTTTCAAGTTCTCGTCATCTGAGATAATCTTTGGTAAATTAAAATGGACATGTCTTTTGGAGTTACCAACATCAAATATAACAGATAATCAACTTTCATTCTATCTGAATTTATTAATTAAGTTCATATTGTATCTGTTGTGATTTGTCAGCAAAAATGACTTAAAAGGATGGTGGATTTTGTCTGTCTCCTAAAAACGTGATGGGTAATAGGTAAGAACAAGTAGGTTGAATAGATAAAAAGGTTTGCAAGTGAAATGTTTAAATAGCTTTCAAAACCTTTGATAACCTGAAACTTGGAAGTTTTGCTAAATTAAATGATGGGTTGAATTCATTGAATATCTAGGTTTTTTGGTTGTTGTTGTTGTTTTTTTTCAAATAAGATAGAATACTAAAGCATTGATTACAGAACGAAGGTTTGTCTGCTTTTGGCTTCATATTGCAGAGAAACTGAGGATACTTGGGTCTGTTAAGAAAGATGCTTTATGCTTCTTTTGCAAAGCAAAGGAAACTTTTGCAAAGCAAAGGAAACAGTCAACAAAACCAAAAGACAACCGACAGAATGGGAGAAGATATTTGCAAATGACATATCAGATAAAGGGCTAGTATCCAAAATCTATAAAGAACTCATCAAACTCAACACCAAAAGAACAAAGAATCCAATCAAGAAATGGGCAGAAGACATGAACAGACATTTTTCCAAAGAAGACATCCAAATGGCCAACAGACACATGAAAAAGTGTTCAATATCGCTCGGCATCAGGGAAATCCAAATCAAAACCTCAATGAGATACCACCTCACACCAGTCAGAATGGCTAAAATTAACAAGTCAGGAAATGACAGATGTTGGCGAGGATGCGGAGAAAGGGGAACCCTCCTACACTGTTGGTGGGAATGCAAGCTGGTGCAGCCACTCTGGAAAACAGTATGGAGGTTCCTCAAAAAGTTGAAAATAGAGCTACCATATGATCCAGCAATTGCACTACTGGGTATTTACCCCAAAGATACAAAAGTAGGGACCCGAAAGGCTACGTGCACCCCGATGTTTATAGCAGCAATGTCCACAATAGCCAAACTGTGGAAAG
>NW_022592371.1:0-3668 GCF_004348235.1 Phoca vitulina
GTTAATCCCCATACATTACATCATTAGTTTTAGATATAGTGTTCCATGATTCATTGTTTGTGCATAACACCCAGTGCTCCATGCAGAACGTGCCCTCCTCAATACCCATCACCAGGCTAACCCATCCTCCCACCCCCCTCCCCTCTAGAACCCTCAGTTTGTTTTTCAGAGTCCATCGTCTCTCATGGTTCATCAATTCTTTCTTTCATAGATTGTGCCTTTGGTGTTGCATCTAAAAAGCCATTACCAAATCCAAGGTCATCTAGATTTTTTCCTATGTTTATCTTCTAGAAATTTTATAGTTTCGTGCTTTATATTTAGTTCTGTGATCCAATTTGAGTTAATTTTTGTGAAGGGTATAAGGTCTGTGTCTAGATCCACTTTCTTGCTTGTGGATATCCAGTTATCCCAGCAGCATTTATGGAAAAGACTATCTTCTATCTTCACTACGTTGTATTACCTTTGCTCCTCTGTTAAAGATCAGATGACTATATTTATGTGGGTCTATTTCTGAAATCTCTATTCTGTTCCACTACTAATTCTTTGGCCAGTACAACACTACCTTGATTAGTGTAGCTTTAGTAAGTCTTGAAGTCAGGTATTGTCAGTTCTCTGAGTTTATTCTTCAGAATTGTGTAGTCTATTCTAGGTCTTTTACCTCTTTGTGTAAACTTTAAAATCAGTTTGTCAATATCCACAAAATAACTTGCTGGGATTTTGACTAGGATTGCATTCAATCTATACATCAATCTGGGATGAACTGACATCTTGACGATACTGAGTCTTATCTGTCAACATCTACCGATATCAGTATCTTTCCTTTTATTTAGCTCTTCTTGCATTTTTCACCAGTTGTATTGTTTTCCTTATAGAGAGCTTATACATACTTTGTTAGATTTATACAAAGTATTTCATTTTTGGGGATGCTTAATATAAATGGTGTTACATTTTTAATTTCAAATTTCATTTGTTCATTGCTAGTATATAGGAAAGTGACTTTTGTTGTATTAACCCTGTATTCGGCAACCCTGCTATAACTGCTTATTAGGTTTAGGAGGATTTTTTGTTAATTCTTTTGGATTTTCTACAGAGAGGATTATGCCATATATAACAAAGACAGTTTTATTTCTTCCTTCCCAATCTGTATACCTTTTATGTCCTTTTACTTGTCTTACTGCATTAGCTTCCAGTTCTTTTATGATGTTGGAAAAGCAGTGGTGAGAGGGGTCATCCTTGCCTTGTTCCTAATTTCAGTGGGAAAGATTCAAGGTTTTCATAGCTAAGTATGATATTAGCTGTAGGTTTTTTTGGGGTGGATATTCTTTATAAAGCTGAGAAAGTTCCCCTCTTCCTATTTTACTGAGGGTCTTTATGATGAATGGATATTAGATTTTGTCAAATGCTTTCTCTGCATCTATTGTTATGATCATTTGGCTTTTCTTATTTAGCCTGTGTGTGATGTGACGGATCTCATTAGCTGATCTCTGATTGTTATATCAGCCTTGCATGCCTGGGATAAATCCCACTTGGTTGTGATGTATAATTGTTTATATATTGTTGGATTTGAGTTGCTAATATCTGTTGAAAATTTTTGCATCTATGTTCATGAAAGATATTGGTGTGTAGTTTTCTTGTAATGTCTTTGTTGGTTTTGGTATTAGGATTATGCTGGCCTCACAGAATGAATTATAAAGTATTCCTTTTGCTTGTAATATCTGAAAGAGATTGTAGAGAATTGGTACAATTTTTTTCCATAAATGTTTGGTAGAATTTACCAGTAAACCCGCCTGGGTCTGGTACCTTCTATTTTGGAAGGTTATTAGTTATTAATTCAATTTCTTTAATAGGTATAAGCCTATTCAGACTTATTTTCTTACTATATGAGTTTTGGCAGATTATATCTTTTTATTTTTTTTTTTAAGATTTTATTTATGTATTTGACAGGAGAGAGAGACAGTGAGAGAGGGAACACAAGCAGGTGGAGTGAGAGAGGGAGAAGCAGGCCTCCCGCTGAGCAGGGAGCCCGATTCAGGGCTCAACCCCAGGATCTGGAGACCATGACCTGAGTTGAAGGCAGACGCTTAACGACTGAGCCACCCAGACGCCCCAGATTAGATCTTTTAAATAATTGGTCCATTTCATCCAGGTTATCAAATTTGTGTAACATCCATGGGACCTGAAGTGATGTCCCCTCTTTCATTTCTGATATTAGCAATTTGTGTCTTCTTTTTCTTAGGTTGACTAGAGGCTTATTGATTTTATTAGTCTTTTCAAAGAACTAGCTTTTGGGTTCTTTGATTTTTTCACTTGATTTCTTGTTTGCAATTTCACTGATTTCTGATATAATTTTTATTACTTTTCTTCAGTTCACTTTGGGTTTATTCTTTTTCTAGTTTTCTAAGGTGAAAGTTAGATGATTAGTTTTAGATCTTTCTCTTTTTTTTCTAATAATGGCTTCAATACTATAAATTTCCCTCTAATTGATGCTTTTGCTGATTCCCACAAATTGTGGTAAGTTGTGTTTTCCTTTAGTTCAAGATACGTTAAAATTTCTTTTGAGGTTTTTCTTTGACCCATGTGTTATTTAGAAATGTGGTGTTTAATCTCTAAGCATTTTTTTTCCCAGTTCTCTCTTACTGATATCTAGTTTAATTGCATTGTGATTTGAGAGCAGACACTGTATGATTTATATTCTTTTAAATTTGTTAAGGTGTGTTTTATGACCCAGAATGTGGTGTCTTGGTGCATGTTCCATGGGAGCTTGAGAAGAATGCATATTTGGGTGTTGTTGGATGAAGCAGTCTATAAATGTCCACTATATTCAGTTGATGGTGCTGTTGAGTTCAACTACATCCTTACTGATTTTATTTTTTCCTATATGGTGCCCTTGTTTTTGTTTCCCTCTCTTTTTCTGCCTTTTGTGATTTTGACTATTTGATATTCCATTTTCTCTCCTTTCCTACACATCAATTATATATCTCTTTTTACTTTTTATAAAAGTGGTTGGTTGCCTTAGATTTTGCAATATACATTTACTTTCAATATACCACTTTCAAATACTACTATACCACTTCACAGTAGTGCAAGTACTTTATAATGATGAAATAATCCAATTCCTCCCAACCCTTTGTCATTCATTTTACTTATACATAAGTATACACATAAATCATACATAATCAAATACACTGTTGCTATTATTATTTTGAATTGTAATCTGTTAGATCAATTATGAATAAGAAAAATAAAAGTGTTTATTTTACCTTCATTTATTCCTTCTCTGAAGCTCTTTTGTTTTTTTATGTAGATCTGAGTTTCTGACCTATATCATTTTCCTTCCCTCTAAAGAATTTTTTATAACATTTCTTGCAAGGCAGGTCAATTGCCAACAAATTCCCTCAATTTTTGTTTGTCTGAGAAAGTCTTCATTTCTCCTTTGCTTTTGGACAATAATTTTTCAGGATACAGATTTCTAGGTTGGAGTGTTTTTCTCTCAACATTAAGTATTTCATTCCATTCTCTTCTTGCTTGCATGGTTTCAGAGGAAAAGTTGGATGTAAATCTTATCTTTGCTTCTGTATAGGCAAGGTGTTTTTTTCCCCCTCTGTCTTCTTTGAGGATTTTAATTTTACTACTGATTTTCTTTTTTTTTTTTAATTTTTTTATTGTTA
>NW_022592372.1:0-3668 GCF_004348235.1 Phoca vitulina
GTTAATCCCCATACATTACATCATTAGTTTTAGATATAGTGTTCCATGATTCATTGTTTGTGCATAACACCCAGTGCTCCATGCAGAACGTGCCCTCCTCAATACCCATCACCAGGCTAACCCATCCTCCCACCCCCCTCCCCTCTAGAACCCTCAGTTTGTTTTTCAGAGTCCATCGTCTCTCATGGTTCATCAATTCTTTCTTTCATAGATTGTGCCTTTGGTGTTGCATCTAAAAAGCCATTACCAAATCCAAGGTCATCTAGATTTTTTCCTATGTTTATCTTCTAGAAATTTTATAGTTTCGTGCTTTATATTTAGTTCTGTGATCCAATTTGAGTTAATTTTTGTGAAGGGTATAAGGTCTGTGTCTAGATCCACTTTCTTGCTTGTGGATATCCAGTTATCCCAGCAGCATTTATGGAAAAGACTATCTTCTATCTTCACTACGTTGTATTACCTTTGCTCCTCTGTTAAAGATCAGATGACTATATTTATGTGGGTCTATTTCTGAAATCTCTATTCTGTTCCACTACTAATTCTTTGGCCAGTACAACACTACCTTGATTAGTGTAGCTTTAGTAAGTCTTGAAGTCAGGTATTGTCAGTTCTCTGAGTTTATTCTTCAGAATTGTGTAGTCTATTCTAGGTCTTTTACCTCTTTGTGTAAACTTTAAAATCAGTTTGTCAATATCCACAAAATAACTTGCTGGGATTTTGACTAGGATTGCATTCAATCTATACATCAATCTGGGATGAACTGACATCTTGACGATACTGAGTCTTATCTGTCAACATCTACCGATATCAGTATCTTTCCTTTTATTTAGCTCTTCTTGCATTTTTCACCAGTTGTATTGTTTTCCTTATAGAGAGCTTATACATACTTTGTTAGATTTATACAAAGTATTTCATTTTTGGGGATGCTTAATATAAATGGTGTTACATTTTTAATTTCAAATTTCATTTGTTCATTGCTAGTATATAGGAAAGTGACTTTTGTTGTATTAACCCTGTATTCGGCAACCCTGCTATAACCGCTTATTAGGTTTAGGAGGATTTTTTGTTAATTCTTTTGGATTTTCTACAGAGAGGATTATGCCATATATAACAAAGACAGTTTTATTTCTTCCTTCCCAATCTGTATACCTTTTATGTCCTTTTACTTGTCTTACTGCATTAGCTTCCAGTTCTTTTATGATGTTGGAAAAGCAGTGGTGAGAGGGGTCATCCTTGCCTTGTTCCTAATTTCAGTGGGAAAGATTCAAGGTTTTCATAGCTAAGTATGATATTAGCTGTAGGTTTTTTTGGGGTGGATATTCTTTATAAAGCTGAGAAAGTTCCCCTCTTCCTATTTTACTGAGGGTCTTTATGATGAATGGATATTAGATTTTGTCAAATGCTTTCTCTGCATCTATTGTTATGATCATTTGGCTTTTCTTATTTAGCCTGTGTGTGATGTGACGGATCTCATTAGCTGATCTCTGATTGTTATATCAGCCTTGCATGCCTGGGATAAATCCCACTTGGTTGTGATGTATAATTGTTTATATATTGTTGGATTTGAGTTGCTAATATCTGTTGAAAATTTTTGCATCTATGTTCATGAAAGATATTGGTGTGTAGTTTTCTTGTAATGTCTTTGTTGGTTTTGGTATTAGGATTATGCTGGCCTCACAGAATGAATTATAAAGTATTCCTTTTGCTTGTAATATCTGAAAGAGATTGTAGAGAATTGGTACAATTTTTTTCCATAAATGTTTGGTAGAATTTACCAGTAAACCCGCCTGGGTCTGGTACCTTCTATTTTGGAAGGTTATTAGTTATTAATTCAATTTCTTTAATAGGTATAAGCCTATTCAGACTTATTTTCTTACTATATGAGTTTTGGCAGATTATATCTTTTTATTTTTTTTTTTAAGATTTTATTTATGTATTTGACAGGAGAGAGAGACAGTGAGAGAGGGAACACAAGCAGGTGGAGTGAGAGAGGGAGAAGCAGGCCTCCCGCTGAGCAGGGAGCCCGATTCAGGGCTCAACCCCAGGATCTGGAGACCATGACCTGAGTTGAAGGCAGACGCTTAACGACTGAGCCACCCAGACGCCCCAGATTAGATCTTTTAAATAATTGGTCCATTTCATCCAGGTTATCAAATTTGTGTAACATCCATGGGACCTGAAGTGATGTCCCCTCTTTCATTTCTGATATTAGCAATTTGTGTCTTCTTTTTCTTAGGTTGACTAGAGGCTTATTGATTTTATTAGTCTTTTCAAAGAACTAGCTTTTGGGTTCTTTGATTTTTTCACTTGATTTCTTGTTTGCAATTTCACTGATTTCTGATATAATTTTTATTACTTTTCTTCAGTTCACTTTGGGTTTATTCTTTTTCTAGTTTTCTAAGGTGAAAGTTAGATGATTAGTTTTAGATCTTTCTCTTTTTTTTCTAATAATGGCTTCAATACTATAAATTTCCCTCTAATTGATGCTTTTGCTGATTCCCACAAATTGTGGTAAGTTGTGTTTTCCTTTAGTTCAAGATACGTTAAAATTTCTTTTGAGGTTTTTCTTTGACCCATGTGTTATTTAGAAATGTGGTGTTTAATCTCTAAGCATTTTTTTTCCCAGTTCTCTCTTACTGATATCTAGTTTAATTGCATTGTGATTTGAGAGCAGACACTGTATGATTTATATTCTTTTAAATTTGTTAAGGTGTGTTTTATGACCCAGAATGTGGTGTCTTGGTGCATGTTCCATGGGAGCTTGAGAAGAATGCATATTTGGGTGTTGTTGGATGAAGCAGTCTATAAATGTCCACTATATTCAGTTGATGGTGCTGTTGAGTTCAACTACATCCTTACTGATTTTATTTTTTCCTATATGGTGCCCTTGTTTTTGTTTCCCTCTCTTTTTCTGCCTTTTGTGATTTTGACTATTTGATATTCCATTTTCTCTCCTTTCCTACACATCAATTATATATCTCTTTTTACTTTTTATAAAAGTGGTTGGTTGCCTTAGATTTTGCAATATACATTTACTTTCAATATACCACTTTCAAATACTACTATACCACTTCACAGTAGTGCAAGTACTTTATAATGATGAAATAATCCAATTCCTCCCAACCCTTTGTCATTCATTTTACTTATACATAAGTATACACATAAATCATACATAATCAAATACACTGTTGCTATTATTATTTTGAATTGTAATCTGTTAGATCAATTATGAATAAGAAAAATAAAAGTGTTTATTTTACCTTCATTTATTCCTTCTCTGAAGCTCTTTTGTTTTTTTATGTAGATCTGAGTTTCTGACCTATATCATTTTCCTTCCCTCTAAAGAATTTTTTATAACATTTCTTGCAAGGCAGGTCAATTGCCAACAAATTCCCTCAATTTTTGTTTGTCTGAGAAAGTCTTCATTTCTCCTTTGCTTTTGGACAATAATTTTTCAGGATACAGATTTCTAGGTTGGAGTGTTTTTCTCTCAACATTAAGTATTTCATTCCATTCTCTTCTTGCTTGCATGGTTTCAGAGGAAAAGTTGGATGTAAATCTTATCTTTGCTTCTGTATAGGCAAGGTGTTTTTTTCCCCCTCTGTCTTCTTTGAGGATTTTAATTTTACTACTGATTTTCTTTTTTTTTTTTAATTTTTTTATTGTTA
>NW_022592373.1:0-3665 GCF_004348235.1 Phoca vitulina
CTTCAGAGAAGTGTCTGTTCATCTCTTCTGCCCACTTTTTGACTTGATCATTTGTTTTTTGGGTGTTGAGTTTGAGAAGTTCTTTATAGATTTTGGATACCAGCCCTTTATCTGTAGTGTCATTTACAAATATCTTCTCCCATTCTGTGGGTTGCCTCTTTGTTTTGTTGACTGTTTCGTTTGCTGTGCAGAAGCTTTTTATCTTGATGAAGTCCCAAAAGTTCATTTTTGCTTTTGGTTCACTAGCTTTTGGAGATGTATCTTGAAAGAAGTTGCTGTGGCCGATGTTGAAGAGGTTACTGCCTATGTTCTCCTCTAGGATTTTGATGGATTCCTGTCTCACATTGAGGTCTTTCATCCACTTTGAGTTTATCTTGGTGAATGGTGTTAGAGAATGGTCGAGGTTCATTCTTCTGCATGTGGCTGTCCAATTTTCCCAGCACCATTTGTTGAAGAGACTGTCTTTTTTCCATTGCATTTTTTTTCCTGCTTTGTCAAAGATTATTTGACCATAGAGTTGAGGGTCCATATCTGGGTTCTCTATTCTGTTCCATTGGTCTGTATGTCTGTTTTTGTGCCAGTACCATGCTGTCTTGGTGATCACAGCTTTGTAATATAGCTTGAAATCGGGCAACGTGATGCCCCCAGCTTTGTTTTTCTTTTTCAACATCTCCTTGGCGATTTGGGGTCTTTTCTGATTCCATACAAATTTTAGGATTGTTTGTTGCAGCACCTTGAAAAATGTCATTGGAATTTTGATCGGGATGGCATTGTAGTTATAGATTGCTCTGGGTAGCATAGACATTTTAACAATGTTTATTCTTCCGATCCATGAGCATGGAATATTTTTCCATCTTTTTGTGTCTTCTTCAATTTCTTTCATGAGTGTTTTGTAGTTCCTAGAGTATAGATCCTTTACCTCTTTGGTTAGGTTTATTCCGAGGTATCTTATGGTTTTTGGTGCTATTGTAAATGGAATCGTTTCTTTACTTTCTCTTTCTACAGTTGTGTTGTTAGTGTATAAGAAAGCAACTGATTTCTGTGCGTTGATTTTGTATCCTGCCACATTACTGAATTGCTGGATGAGTTCTAGTAATTCGGGGGTAGAGTCTTTTGGGTTTTCCCCATAAACTATCATGTCGTCTGCGAAAAGAGAGAGTTTGACTTCTTCTTTGCCAATTTGAATACGTTTTATTTCTTTTTGTTGTCTGCTGTTGCTAGGACTTCTAGTACTATGTTGAACAATAATGGCAAGAGTGGGCACCCTTGACGTGTTCCTGATCTTAAGGGAAAGGCTCTCAGCTTTTCCCCATTGAGGATGATATTCGCTGTGGGTTTTTCATGGGTGGATTTTATGAGCTTGAGGAATGTTCCCTCTATCCCTATACTCTGGAGAGTTTTAATCAGGAAAGGATGTCGTATTTTGTCAAATGCTTTTATCTGCATCAATTGTGAGGACCATATGGTTCTTCTCCCTCCTCTCAAAAATCTGTTCTATCACATTGATTGATTTGCGAATGTTGAACCACCCTTGCATCCTGGGGATAAATCCCACTTGGTCGTGGTGGGTGATCCTTTTAATGTATTGTTGGGTCCTATTAGCTAGGATTTTGTTGAGGATTTTGGAATCCATATTCATCAGGGATGTCGGTCTGAAATTCTCCTTTTTGATGGGGTCTTTGCCTGGTTTTGGGATTAAGGTAATGCTGGCCTCATAGAATGAGTTTGGAAGTTTTCCTTCTGTTTCTATTTTTTGAAACGGCTTCAGGAGAATAGGTATTATTTCTTCTTTGAATGTTTGGTAGAATTCCCCAGGGAATCCATCAGGCCCTGGACTCTTGTTTTGGGAGAGGTTTTTGATCACTGCTTCAATCTCGTTACTGGTTATTGGCCTATTCAGGTTGTCAATTTCTTCCTCTTTCAGTCTTGGCAGCTTATAGGTTTCCAGGAAGGCCTCCATTTTATCCAGACTGCTCAGTTTATTGGCATATAGTTGTTGATAATAATTTCTAATAATTGTTTCTATTTCCTTCGTGTTAGTCGTGATCTCTCCCCTTTCGTTCATAATTTTATTAATTTGGGTCCTTTCTCTTTTCTTTTGGATAAGTCTGGCCAGTGGTTTATCAATCTTATTAATTCTTTCAAAGAACAAACAGTTTCATTGATCTGGATGTGTTTCTCTTTCTGTGTTTCTGGTTTCTGATTCATTGATTTCTGCTCTAATTTTAGTTATTTCTCTTCTAATGCATGGCTTAGGCATCGTTTGTTGCTTTTTCTCTAGTTCTTTAAGGTGTAGAGTTAGTTGGTGAATTCGGGATTTTTCTATTTTCTTGAGTGAGGCTTGGATGGCTATGTATTTCCCCCTCAGGACCACCTTTGCAGTATCCCATAGGTTTTGGACCGATGTGTTTTCGTTCTCATTGATTTCCATGAATTGTTTAAGTTCTTCTTTGATTTCCTGGTTGACCCAAACATTCTTGAGCAGAGTGGTCTTTAGCTTCCAAGTGTTTGAATTTCTGCCAAATTTTTTCTTGTGATTGAGTTCCAGTTTTAGAGCATTGTGGTCTGAGAATATGCAGGGAATAATCTCAATCTTTTGGTATCGGTTGAGACCTGATTTGTTACCCAGTATATTGTCAATTCTGGAGAAAGTCCCATGTGCGCTGGAGAAGAATGAGTATTCTGTTGTTTTAGGGTGGAATGTTCTGTAAATATCTATGAGGTCCATCTGGTCCAATGTATCATTCAAAGCTCTTGTTTCCTTGTTGATTTTCTGCTTAGATGATCTGTCCATTGCTGAGAGTGGAGTATTGAGGTCTCCTACAATTAACGTATTGTTATCAATATGACTCTTTATTTTGGTTAACAGTTGGCTTATGTAGATGGCTGCTCCCATGTTGGGGGCATAGATATTTACAATTGTTAGATCTTCTTGTTGGATAGACCCTTTAAGAATGATACAGTGTCCTTCTGTGTCTCTTATTACAGACTTTAGTTTAAAATCTAATTTGTCTGATATAAGAATTGCTACCCCAGCTTCTTTTGAGGTCTGCTGGCATGGAAGATAGATCTCTATCCCTTCACTTTCAGTCTGGATGTATCTTTAGGTTCAAAATGAGTCTCCTGTAGACAGCATATGGATGGGTCCTGTCTTTTTATCCAATCTGCAACCCTGTGCTGTTTTATGGGAGCGTTTAGGCCATTCACGTTGAGAGTGATTATTGAAAGATATGAATTAATTGTCATCATGTTGCCTGTGAAGACGTTGTTTTTATAGATGATTGTCCCTGAAAGTTTCTGTTGTAGATCACTCTTGGGGTCTTTCTCCTTTTATAGAACCCCCCCTTAATGTTTCTTGCAGGGCCGGCTTAGTGGTCACAGATTCTTTCAGTTTCTGCCGGTCGTGGAAGCTCTGCATCTCTCCATCCATTCTAAATGAAAGCCTTGCCGGATAAAGTATTCTTGGCTGCATGTTCTTCTCGTTTAGTACCCTGAATATGTCTTGCCAGGCCTTTCTGGCTTGCCAGGTCTCTGTGGATAGGTCTGACGTTATTCTGATGTTCCTCCCTCTGTACGTAAGGAATCTCTTCCCCCTAACTGCCCTTAAGATGGTTTCCTTGGTTCTAAGATTTGCAAGTTTTACTATTACATGCCGGGGTGTTGGC
>NW_022592374.1:0-3663 GCF_004348235.1 Phoca vitulina
CAGGTGACAGAACCAGCTGTGCCCACTCCACCCCACCCCCACCCCAGTTGTTGTCCTTCTTCCTCTCCTCCTGTTTTCCCGCCGATTTCCTGGGGAGGCTTCAGTTGAGAACTGCAGTATCCTGGGCATGAATGCTGCTCAGCCTGGCAGCCGGAAGCCTCATACACAACAGATGGGACCAGAGCACCTGGAGGGAGCCCTGGCAGCTCTCTCCATCAGCTGGTGCTTCTAGTTTTCCCTGATCCGTGTTTTCTAGCTTGAAGACACGTTTGCCACGTCTGCATATCCATGAGACCAGTACACCCATAACTTGGGTTTCACCACTTCCTGACTTCAAACTCTTCTGACAGCTGTAATCTATTTCCCAACAGGGCTCCTCCCCCCATTTATTCTCACCAGTGTCACACAAATAGTCCGGTACTGTGTGGGTGGGGCAGGCGTGTTGGGGTGGCCCTGCAGGGTGGGATTCACACGCCTGTTGCTCCAGATCATTGACGACAAGGGCAACAGCCTGCCGTTCAACACTGAAGGCAACACTGGCATCAGGATGAAGCCCACCAAGCCCATTGGCCTCTTCATGGGCTACGAAGTAAGTGGTGATCCTCACCTGCCCACTTCCAGGCCCCCAAAACCCCTTCAGGGAGCAGTGTGGGTGCTAAGGGGGTGGATACAACTCCGCAACACGAGCCTTCTTCACACCTCCCTTCAGTCACTCCAACTCAATGAAGCCTCTTCTAACTAATCTCTAAGCTCCTAGTGTGTTCTCACATCCTTTCCTGTCCGAAACCGTCTGACACTTAAGTGCTGACAGGGTAGAAAGAAGCACCCCAGACTTGGGTTCCAATGGTCTCTTTTTTTTTTTTTTTTTTTTTAAAGATTTTATTTATTTATTTGACAGAGAAAGACACAGTGAGAGAAGGAACACAAGCAGGGGGCGTGGGAGAGGGAGAAGCAGGCTTCCCGCTGAGCAGGGAGCCCGATGTGGGACTTGATCCCGGGACCCTGGGATCATGACCTGAGCCGAAGGCAGAAGCCTAACGACTGAGCCACCCAGGCGCCCGTCCAATGATCTCTTGAGGTTGAGTATGCAGGAAGCTTTGACTGAGTTCAGATCCTACAGTCCCACTTACCAACAGGCTGTGCACAAATCTGTTAACCTTGCTGAGTCTCCAGAGAGGACAGTGGTGCCCCCACTTCACAGAGGAAGAAACTGCAGATTGGAAGCTTTGTATGTTTTCCCCACGTCAAATAAATGGCAGGTCTAGGATTCAAACCCACATCTTTTTGGTTCCCAAACCCTACGTAAGATCCAGGGATTACATAAAACTGTGACAGGCTCTAAGGAAACCTGAAACTCTTGACCAAATTCTCAGCTTCCAAGATTGTCAGGGGAGAGTGGACAGACCTTGAAGTTGATCTCAGACCCGTCTCCTTTCTCCACAGGAACAACCGTTGGTGTCCCTGTTGGCCTCACTCTATGCCTTGGGGGTGGGTGGTGCTGCTCCTTTTGTGCCATTATTGACCAAAAGCAAATAATGCAGGCCCTAGCCTTAATTCACAGTAGTACGATTTTAGGCTTGGATAAAAGAGAAAATAAACAGAGTAACAGATATATAGATCAGTGGTTCTCAACCCTGCCTGTATGTTAGAATCAGTTGAGAAGATTTAAAAAAATAATTCTTGGATCCAACCATAGAGATTCTGGTTAAATTAAACTGGGATGGTCCAGAGCAACATCAGTTTTTTTTTAGTTGGAAATAACATATTTTATTTTACAAAGATGTCCTCCTCTATGCCCACACCTATGTAGATATATACCCCATTTCACATGCTCTCTTGACTATATGTTGTCACTCCTCCACTGAGATTTGTTTGCTTTTTTCCTTTCTTTTCTTTACTGAGGTAAAATATATACAATTTACCCTTTTCACCATTTTTAAGCATACAATTCAGCAGCACTGAGTAAATCACAACATTGTACAGTTACCACCATGCATCTCCAGAAATTTTTTCCATCCCAAATGGAGACTGTTCCCATTAAATAATAACTCCCCCCTCCTCCTCATATCCCCAGCATTTGGTAACCTTTAATACACTTTTTGGCTTTAAGAATTTGCCTATTTTAGTTACCTCTATTAAGTGGAATTTTACAACATTTGCCCTTTTGTGTCTGGCTTATCTCACCTAGCACATGTTTTCAAGGTTCATCCATGTTGTAGCATGTGACCAAATGTCATTTTTTTTCAGGCTGAATGGTATTGTATGGGTGTACCATATTTTGTATATCCATCAATTTCTTAATAGACGTTTAGATTATTTCCATCTTTTGGCTACTGTGAATAATGCTGCAATGAACATTGGTGTGCAAGTATCCGTTTTGAGTTCCTGCTTTCACTTCTTTTGGATATATACCTGAAAGTGGAATTGCTGCATCATATGGTAATTCTATATTTAACTTTTTTTAAAAAGATTTTATTTATTTATTTGACAGAGAGAGAGAGACAGCGAGACAGTGAAAGAGGGAATATAAGCAGGGGGGAGTGGGAGAGGGAGAAGCAGACTCCACGCTGAGCAGGGAGCCTGATGTGGGGCTTGATGCCAGGACCCTGGGATCATGACCCGAGCCAAAGGCAGACGCCCAATGACTGAGCCACCCTGGCGCCCCTATATTTAACTTTTTGAGGAACTGCCAAAATGTTTTCCACAGTGGCTGCACCATTTTATATTTCTATCAGCAATGTACAAGTGTTCCGGTTTCTCCATATCCTTGCTAAACCTTGTTATTTTCAGGTTTGTTTGTTTGTTTTGTGTGTATAATAGTCATTCTACTGCATGTGATGTGGTATCTCATTGTGGTTTTGATTTTCATCTCCCTAATGACTAGTGATGTTGAGCATCTTTTCATGTGCTTATTGGCCATTTGTGTACCTTCTCTGGAGAATTGTCTATTCAAGTCCTTTGCCTATTTTTAAAATTGGGTTGTTTGTTTTGTTGTTGATTTGTAAGAGCTCTTTATATATTCTGAATATGAACCCCTCATAAGATATATGCTTTGCAAATATTTTCTCCCATTCAGTGCATTGTCTTTTCACTCTTTTGATAGTGTCCTTTCAAGTAAAATTCTAAAAATTTGATGAGGAACATTTTATCTATTTTTTTCTTTTGTTTCCTGTGCTTTCGGTGTCATAGTCAATAAATAATTGTCAAATCCAAAATCATGAAGACTTCCCCCTATGTTTTCTTCTAAGAGTTTCAGAATTTTAGCTCTTGTGTTTAGGTTTTTGATCCATTTTGAGTTAATTTGTGTATATGGTGTATAAGGTAACTGCATTCATTTGCATCTGAACATCTAAGTTTCTCAGTGCCATTTGTTGAAAAGATTGACTCTTCCCACTGAATGGTCTTGGCATTTTTGCCTAAAAGCCATTGACAATATATGTGAGGATTTCTTTCTGGGTTCTCTATTTTATTCCAATCATCTATGTGTCTTTTTTTTTTTTATGCCAGTTTTGTATGGGTGTACCATATTTTGTATATCCATCAATTTCTTAATAGACATTTAGATTATTTCCAGTATAGTTTTGCAGTAAGTTTAAAAATCAGTAGTGTAAGCTCTTCTCCCTGGAAAGAAGAACTTTCTTCTCCCTTTAAAAGATTGTCTTG
>NW_022592375.1:0-3662 GCF_004348235.1 Phoca vitulina
AAAATTTTTAGGGCAGTGTAAGTATTTTTAATGGTACCATCATGAGAGACACACAAGATAGTAGTTAGAATCCACAGAACTGTACACTGGATAGAAACAAGGCAGACTAATCTCTGGGAACCCAATTATTGACCCCTCCTGATGATTCTGATCCCAAACCTACAACTTAAGAAGATTCTACAGAATGATAGCTTAAATGATAAGGTTATAAACTACAGTGGGTATACAACAAGGATGAATTCTGAGAAGTCCTTATCCTTGTTAAATTTTATATCACAGTGATTTCATACCACTGTTTCAGTTACTTGAATGTTATTCTTATATGGAGAAAAAAGATAAGCATTTTTTCCTCTTTATAAGACATGGTTTTATTATTTCCACAAGCGTGAATTATTTTGTCTAATTACTGCCTGAAGAAGGACTATAGATCATTGATTAAAAAACTAATCATGATTTTTGGCAGCCATTCCCCAAATTTTGACTGCTTTATGGCTAATAATCTTTATATTTATAGAGCAAACAGAAGAATAAAAAAGCACAGTAGGCTGGGACAAAAAGCCACATGCACTCGATTGACCCTTGAGGATGTAACTCTAACACAGTATAACAAATGGGTCTCATCATAATAATAATCATAGATATGCGGTTAAAAATTGGAAGGGAGCTAAAGAAATATATACCCAAGCAGTGACAAATAACAATCAACTTATATCTCCAACACAAATGCAGTGTGGAACAGAATTTTGAGTCCCCATCCCAGAAGGAAGGAGCTTTGTAATGGACCACATATTTCTGTTAGATGCTCTGGAAGAAGGAGCAGGGCCTTGCATTTCTAACATGCCCTGAAGTATTACCTAATACTTCATTTTACTGAGTTAGGAAACCATACAGATCAACCATGCAACTTGCCTAAAGTCAGGGAGCTGGCAGAATCCTCTTTCTATGGAATCCAGTGGTTGTTATTTAAGCTTCAGCTGATAAATATTCAGGGCCAGGTTCTCTAGTGCTTTTAAATACACTATCTTACATCCAAGGTCAAGGTTCACTTTGTACTTAAAAAAGCACAGAGTAGGCAAAAGCTGAATGCTCAAGTCCTAAATCCCTGACTAGTCCAAATGTCCTCTGCTTTCTCCAAACGCCAAGAGGTCATGCTCCTATACAATGGCTCTTTAAAAAGCAGATACAATGGCCCAGAAGTGAGGTCTGAGGAAAAGGTGGGAATTAGCATTCACTTAACAACTACTTGGGTCTGACAGTAGGCCAGGAACTCTACATATATACCTTATATATCGCTCACAAAACAGAGAACAATGACATTGTTAAAAAATCTGAGGCTCATAAGTTTAAATAACTTTCACAAAGTCTTAAAGATAAAAAATGCCAAAATGGATTTGGACTCAGATGAAATAAATCCAAAGACTGTGCTTTTTTTTTTTTTTTTTTACTTCATCTTAGTGCCTTCCTAATAATGGGCAGAGACACTTTGCTAACTGTTCTCATGTATGATACGAGAAGGTAAAACTTGTATACTTAGCTTTCTGCTTTCAATATAGTACATATCGATAAATGGGAGCAATTATGGGGGAAATGACAGAAAAAAGACCAATGACAGAAGCAGATAGTTGTAAAGAATCTAACAATTTCACAGTTCTGTAAAACTAAAATAAGTGTAAATATATAAAAGCATCATCCTTATTCTTAAGATATACCGGCTCAGAAACAACAAAGATGCCATAGTCATACAGTCCCTCATAGTTTGGGATGAATCAGTGCCATTAGTATTGACTTTCCAAATAAAGGGACATTTGGATGGTCTTTAATCTAAAATCTCTATAAAGTGCAAAGAGTTCAAGCTTTGAAGATCTAGAAAGTGGAAAAAAATATATATATACATTTTTGGTATGACACCATCACTGAATAGTAGTGGAAATGGACTAAGTGATTTGACATTTCTAATTTCTTGTCTTGCTACTAAGTTATGAAATAGTCATATTTTGCTCAAATGCATGTAAATTAGTTATATAGATGCTCTTTTGGCTAATTATTTATATGGTGTGAAAACACTATCTAAAGACCAGCATAAAGATATGAGAAATATCTGCTCCTTAATCTCACAACTTTGGAACTGGTAATTATACTGTACTTTTGCGTTAAATTGACCTATACCCCAAGGTTCTTGTTTAATTTCTGGACAAGTGTTTCTCTGAAAAAGCTTTCTATCTGCCAACTTACCACCTTGACAGCATGCTAAATAAAGCAAAAACTTTAGATAACCCATTTAGGCTCATTTCTTCGTGTGTGTGTGTGTGTGTGTGTGTGTGTGTGTGTGTGTGTTTTGTCTTTTTTTTCAAATTTTCTGAATTTACTTTCTCCCTTTCTATATATTTTTAGATTTCTCTTTATAAGCAGTTCATTCTCAACTGTCTGGGACTTCTTCCAGAAAGCCCTTCATTGGAATTCTTTTTGATTCTTGGTGTCTATCTACATAAAATGTGATAAAATATTTCCTCCTTAAGGTTAATGTTTAAATGAAAAGCAATAATGCCTCTGGCACATAGTAAGTGCTCAAAACAGTTCACCAGTATGAGATTCTAGAGGGAAGGGATCATGTTTTATTTTTTATTTTTTAATTTTTTATTGTTATTTTAATCACCATACATTACATCATTAGTTTCTGATGTAGTGTTCCATGATTCATTGTTTGTGCACAACACCCAGTGCTCCATGCAGAATGTGCCCTGTTTAATACCCATTACCAGGCTAACCCATCCCCCAACCCCCGTCCCCTCTAGAACCCTCAGTTTGTTTTTCAAAGTCCATCGCCTCTCATGGTTCATCTCCCCCTCTGATTTCCTCCCCCTTCATTACTCCCCTCCTGCTATCTTCTCCTTCTTTTTTTTTTTTTCTTAACATATATTGCATTATTTGTTTCAGAGGTACAGGTCTGTGATTCAACAGTCTTGCACAATTCACAGCGATCACCATAGCACATACCCACCCAGTGTCTATCACCCAGCCACCCCATCCCCCCCACCCCACCCCCCACTCCAGCAACCCGCAGTTTGTTTCCTCAGATTAAGAATTCCTCATATCAGTGAGGTCATATGATACATGTCTTTCTTTGATTGACTTATTTCGCTCAGCATAACACCCTCTAGTTCCATCCACGTCGTTGCCAATGGAAAGATCTCATTCCTTTAGATGGCTGCATATATTCCATTGTATATATATATCAAATCTTCTTTATCCATTCATCTGTCGATGGACATCTTGGCTCTTTCCACAGTTTCGCTATTGTGGACATTGCTGCTATAAACATCGGGGTGCACGTACCCCTTCGGATCCCTACATTTGTATCTTTGGGGTAAATACCCAGAAGTGCAATTGCTGGATCATATGGTAGCTCTATTTTCAACTTTTTAAGGAACCTCCATCCTGTTTTCCAGAGTGGTTGCACCAGCTTGCATTCCCACCAACAGTGTAGGAGGGTTCCCCTTTCTCTACATCCCCGCCAACATCTGTCATTTCCTGACTTGTTAATTTTAGCCATTCTGACTGGTGTGAGGTGGTATCTCACTGAGGTTTTGATTTGGATTTCCCTGATGCCGAGCGATATTGAGCTCTTTTTCATGTGTCTGTTGGCCATTTGGATGTCTTCTTTG
>NW_022592376.1:0-3660 GCF_004348235.1 Phoca vitulina
TATTTCAGTACAAATACAAAGATGGTTACCGAAAGCAACTTGGCCACCACATTGGAGCCCGAAACGTTGAGGATGACCCCAAGATAATGTGGTCCATGCATGTGGCCAAGATCCAGAGTGACAGGGAGTACAAGAAGGACTTTGAGAAGTGGAAGACCAAGTTCAGCAGCCCAGTGGACATGTTGGGGGTGGTCCTGGCCAAGAAGTGCCAGACCTTAGTCAGTGACGTGGACTATAAGAACTTCCTGCATGAGTGGACATGCCTTCCTGACCAGAATGACGTCATCCATGCTCGCAAGGCCTATGACCTCCAGAGTGACGTGAGTACCAGGACCCATTACATACCACTGGTGACCATGCTTATGATAGTAATACACGGTGATACATAAATAATGGTCTAGGATTTAGGTCGAGCCCTCAGAAGTAATAACATTTTTTCTCTTTGCCTCTCATTGACTGAGCCTTACTCTTCTTTTAGAGAGAACGTGATACCACCAAGCTATATCTAATTGGGCTTCATATTTGAAAAGACATAGACATGAAGTTTGGCTATTAAAGTTTTTCAGTCTTTTTCTTTCATTTTTTTAAATCAAGTGTCATAACAGCTTAAGTAAGGCTTGCTTTTGTGTTTGATCTCACCAGAACATTTACAAATCGGATCTCCAGTGGCTGAGAGGCATCGGCTGGGTTCCCATTGGGTCTGTGGATGTGGTCAAGTGCAAGAGAGCTGCAGAGATACTGAGTGACAACATCTACCGCCAGCCTCCGGACAAGCTGAAGTTCACCAGTGTGCCTGATTCCCTGGAACAGGTGCTGGCCAAGAGCAATGCCCTCAACATGAACAAGGTGAGCCCCAGCTGCCTCGAGCTTCTCTAAGATGCCAAAAGTTGCTCTCATACTCTAACGACCAGTGCACTTAAAATTATCCATTGAAGTGTAGGGTCACATTTAGCTCCTAAATTGCATACTTGAAATCCTCTAAATAATATCTATTATTTCCAGTTTTAACCTCGATAAGACTCAAACCTCAAATGGATTACCTTATACCAAAGTTTGGTTTATTTTTCCTAATTAGATTAATAATAATCATGCTTTATTGGACTTTTTGTAATTTCTGTTTCAAATGGTTTTTTAAATTTTTTATTTAAATTCAATTTAATTAACATATACTGTATTATTAGTTTCAGAGGTAGAATTTAGTGATTCATCAGTCTTATGTAATACCCAGTACTCATCACATCTCATGCCTTCCTTAATGCCCATCACCCAGTTACTCCATCCTCCCACCCAGCTCCCTTCCAGCAGCCCTCAGTTTGTTTCCTAGAGTTAAGAGTCTCTTAAGATTTGCCTCTTTCTCTGTTTTCATCTTACTTTATTTTTCCTTCCCTTCCCCTATGTTCATCTGTTTTGTTTCTTAAATTCTGCATATGAGTGAAATCATATGGTATTTGTCTTTCTCTGACTGATTTATTTCGCTTAGTATAATACCCTTTAGTTCCATCCACGTTATTGCAAATGGCTAGATTTCTTTCTTTTTGATGGCTGAGTTATATTCCATTGCATATATATACACCACATCTTCGAATGGTTTTCTGTCATCTTCTTTGATAGCATTTATACACAGAGGCTTGGGACAAAGACAAGACTCAAGTTCATATAATGCCTGATACCCCGGAGATCATGTTGGCGAGGCAGAACAAGCTCAACTACAGTGAGGTAAGTACAAAATTCTGTGGTGCTGCACTGATTTTGTTATCAGCATTACTGTTTGTTTTCCTGTACTTACTTTTGTGGAGATTCTCAGGCCTCAGCTATCATGGTACATGTGGCTCTGTGATATGAACACTCAGCTTATCCAGTCTTTCATTTCTGGGTTGAATAGTATATGCTATAGGATTCTCTGGGCAAACTGAAGTCACGTTACCTTTTTAGTTTATGGCCACTTCCAATGTGGGTCACTGGGGCTGAGGAGTATTTTTAGCATTTTCCAAGGGGTAAGATGGCCAGACAAAATGGTGGCTCAATATTTATACTGAAACACTACTTGTTGGTTACCTAATATTCAAGTCCAACTGGGCATGCTATCTTCTTTTCTAAATCTGGCAATCTTACCAAGGGGAACTCTGATGATACGTACCTTTTCCCTACCTGGATCCTGAATAAAATTGAGAGGTAAAACAAAGGAAGTCTAGATAGAAGTTGAAATCTCACATTTTTTACCACTAAAGTTAGGTTCAAGGATACATTTGTATGAGAACTAAACCTAACCGAACCCCAGAATTAGGTTCCCATTTGTCCAGAGGCCACACTGGAGCAGGGGGGTCAGCTCCACTCCCCTCAGGGCTAAGGTCTTGCTTAGAGCCCAGAGAAACAGAGAACAGCACTGGACTTATTCCTAGAGGGAACAGGTTAAAGCTGAGCAGGAGTGCCCAGTTATCCCTACCAGTTAAATAAATCAATAAGTCAGTACACTTCTTCATAGGCCGAGAGTAAAGGGGCAGAGAAAGGAGAAAGGTCAGAGAAAAATAATTGAGCTCCTTCTATAGAAAGAAAGCTTCAGGCATGGGAAAGAAGTGTTCTCTATGAACAGCACCGATTTTTTTTTATGTAAAATGCAATTTATAGGCACATGTTTTACTAATATGGTACAGCCAAAATTTAGAATCTTGAAGTTGTGATTATAGTCCAGTTAGCTATGTTTTAAATTGTACTTCAGCCTTTTTCTCATTTGTTTTTTAAACATTATAAAGTATTACCTGTTTGTGAAAGATGTTTTAATAAAGAAATGGATAAAAGTATATAAGTGTATATATTTTATATATAAATGAATAATATTAAACATTGTTCTACAATTTTTTCACTTAGAAATATGTAGAAATTGATGCTTTGTCAATTGATCTATATTATTAAATTATAATTATGTTGATATGCATAATATATCAAACCACATGATATATATTAATCTACAATATATATGATGGATTAATATATCAATCTATGTTAATACCAATCGATCTCATTTATTTCTAAAGCTAGGTATATGTTTTTGTTTTTGTTTTGGTAAGATGTAATTTATTTACTTTCAACATTGCTAGAAATTTAGGTTATTTCCAGAGCCTATCCTTTTTAAAATTATGCAGTATGTCACTTAGTAATCTCCCAATTGTTGCTGTCAAACTTTTCACTTTAACTCTTGACACTCTTTCTGTAGATTCTGTATAAACTCGCCAACGAAGAAGCAAAGAAGAAAGGCTACGACCTGCGAATCGATGCCATCCCCATCGTGGCGGCCAAGGCCTCCCGGGACATTGCTAGTGATGTGAGTAGCAACACTTCATGTATGCGCAAGGCTGGATGGAGGTGGGGGGAATGATCATCATTACAGCAGGGAGACGCATCTGGGTGCCAGTGAAAGCACATTTATTGTGCTTTAAGTGGGAAAAAAAAAAAGTCTTTCATTGGAGAAAGCTCTTTTATATTTTTAACTCCAAACAACTTTAATATTCATGTCCCACAGGTGGAGAGGGTATCCTAAACTTCAGTATAAAATTGAATTTGAATCTATAGTTGTTCATATCTACAATTATGAGACATTCATCTCCATATTTTGAGCATATAGCTTATAGAGAAATGAGAAAATGCCAGAAGGGTTAAAAAAAA
>NW_022592377.1:0-3660 GCF_004348235.1 Phoca vitulina
TATTTCAGTACAAATACAAAGATGGTTACCGAAAGCAACTTGGCCACCACATTGGAGCCCGAAACGTTGAGGATGACCCCAAGATAATGTGGTCCATGCATGTGGCCAAGATCCAGAGTGACAGGGAGTACAAGAAGGACTTTGAGAAGTGGAAGACCAAGTTCAGCAGCCCAGTGGACATGTTGGGGGTGGTCCTGGCCAAGAAGTGCCAGACCTTAGTCAGTGACGTGGACTATAAGAACTTCCTGCATGAGTGGACATGCCTTCCTGACCAGAATGACGTCATCCATGCTCGCAAGGCCTATGACCTCCAGAGTGACGTGAGTACCAGGACCCATTACATACCACTGGTGACCATGCTTATGATAGTAATACACGGTGATACATAAATAATGGTCTAGGATTTAGGTCGAGCCCTCAGAAGTAATAACATTTTTTCTCTTTGCCTCTCATTGACTGAGCCTTACTCTTCTTTTAGAGAGAACGTGATACCACCAAGCTATATCTAATTGGGCTTCATATTTGAAAAGACATAGACATGAAGTTTGGCTATTAAAGTTTTTCAGTCTTTTTCTTTCATTTTTTTAAATCAAGTGTCATAACAGCTTAAGTAAGGCTTGCTTTTGTGTTTGATCTCACCAGAACATTTACAAATCGGATCTCCAGTGGCTGAGAGGCATCGGCTGGGTTCCCATTGGGTCTGTGGATGTGGTCAAGTGCAAGAGAGCTGCAGAGATACTGAGTGACAACATCTACCGCCAGCCTCCGGACAAGCTGAAGTTCACCAGTGTGCCTGATTCCCTGGAACAGGTGCTGGCCAAGAGCAATGCCCTCAACATGAACAAGGTGAGCCCCAGCTGCCTCGAGCTTCTCTAAGATGCCAAAAGTTGCTCTCATACTCTAACGACCAGTGCACTTAAAATTATCCATTGAAGTGTAGGGTCACATTTAGCTCCTAAATTGCATACTTGAAATCCTCTAAATAATATCTATTATTTCCAGTTTTAACCTCGATAAGACTCAAACCTCAAATGGATTACCTTATACCAAAGTTTGGTTTATTTTTCCTAATTAGATTAATAATAATCATGCTTTATTGGACTTTTTGTAATTTCTGTTTCAAATGGTTTTTTAAATTTTTTATTTAAATTCAATTTAATTAACATATACTGTATTATTAGTTTCAGAGGTAGAATTTAGTGATTCATCAGTCTTATGTAATACCCAGTACTCATCACATCTCATGCCTTCCTTAATGCCCATCACCCAGTTACTCCATCCTCCCACCCAGCTCCCTTCCAGCAGCCCTCAGTTTGTTTCCTAGAGTTAAGAGTCTCTTAAGATTTGCCTCTTTCTCTGTTTTCATCTTACTTTATTTTTCCTTCCCTTCCCCTATGTTCATCTGTTTTGTTTCTTAAATTCTGCATATGAGTGAAATCATATGGTATTTGTCTTTCTCTGACTGATTTATTTCGCTTAGTATAATACCCTTTAGTTCCATCCACGTTATTGCAAATGGCTAGATTTCTTTCTTTTTGATGGCTGAGTTATATTCCATTGCATATATATACACCACATCTTCGAATGGTTTTCTGTCATCTTCTTTGATAGCATTTATACACAGAGGCTTGGGACAAAGACAAGACTCAAGTTCATATAATGCCTGATACCCCGGAGATCATGTTGGCGAGGCAGAACAAGCTCAACTACAGTGAGGTAAGTACAAAATTCTGTGGTGCTGCACTGATTTTGTTATCAGCATTACTGTTTGTTTTCCTGTACTTACTTTTGTGGAGATTCTCAGGCCTCAGCTATCATGGTACATGTGGCTCTGTGATATGAACACTCAGCTTATCCAGTCTTTCATTTCTGGGTTGAATAGTATATGCTATAGGATTCTCTGGGCAAACTGAAGTCACGTTACCTTTTTAGTTTATGGCCACTTCCAATGTGGGTCACTGGGGCTGAGGAGTATTTTTAGCATTTTCCAAGGGGTAAGATGGCCAGACAAAATGGTGGCTCAATATTTATACTGAAACACTACTTGTTGGTTACCTAATATTCAAGTCCAACTGGGCATGCTATCTTCTTTTCTAAATCTGGCAATCTTACCAAGGGGAACTCTGATGATACGTACCTTTTCCCTACCTGGATCCTGAATAAAATTGAGAGGTAAAACAAAGGAAGTCTAGATAGAAGTTGAAATCTCACATTTTTTACCACTAAAGTTAGGTTCAAGGATACATTTGTATGAGAACTAAACCTAACCGAACCCCAGAATTAGGTTCCCATTTGTCCAGAGGCCACACTGGAGCAGGGGGGTCAGCTCCACTCCCCTCAGGGCTAAGGTCTTGCTTAGAGCCCAGAGAAACAGAGAACAGCACTGGACTTATTCCTAGAGGGAACAGGTTAAAGCTGAGCAGGAGTGCCCAGTTATCCCTACCAGTTAAATAAATCAATAAGTCAGTACACTTCTTCATAGGCCGAGAGTAAAGGGGCAGAGAAAGGAGAAAGGTCAGAGAAAAATAATTGAGCTCCTTCTATAGAAAGAAAGCTTCAGGCATGGGAAAGAAGTGTTCTCTATGAACAGCACCGATTTTTTTTTATGTAAAATGCAATTTATAGGCACATGTTTTACTAATATGGTACAGCCAAAATTTAGAATCTTGAAGTTGTGATTATAGTCCAGTTAGCTATGTTTTAAATTGTACTTCAGCCTTTTTCTCATTTGTTTTTTAAACATTATAAAGTATTACCTGTTTGTGAAAGATGTTTTAATAAAGAAATGGATAAAAGTATATAAGTGTATATATTTTATATATAAATGAATAATATTAAACATTGTTCTACAATTTTTTCACTTAGAAATATGTAGAAATTGATGCTTTGTCAATTGATCTATATTATTAAATTATAATTATGTTGATATGCATAATATATCAAACCACATGATATATATTAATCTACAATATATATGATGGATTAATATATCAATCTATGTTAATACCAATCGATCTCATTTATTTCTAAAGCTAGGTATATGTTTTTGTTTTTGTTTTGGTAAGATGTAATTTATTTACTTTCAACATTGCTAGAAATTTAGGTTATTTCCAGAGCCTATCCTTTTTAAAATTATGCAGTATGTCACTTAGTAATCTCCCAATTGTTGCTGTCAAACTTTTCACTTTAACTCTTGACACTCTTTCTGTAGATTCTGTATAAACTCGCCAACGAAGAAGCAAAGAAGAAAGGCTACGACCTGCGAATCGATGCCATCCCCATCGTGGCGGCCAAGGCCTCCCGGGACATTGCTAGTGATGTGAGTAGCAACACTTCATGTATGCGCAAGGCTGGATGGAGGTGGGGGGAATGATCATCATTACAGCAGGGAGACGCATCTGGGTGCCAGTGAAAGCACATTTATTGTGCTTTAAGTGGGAAAAAAAAAAAGTCTTTCATTGGAGAAAGCTCTTTTATATTTTTAACTCCAAACAACTTTAATATTCATGTCCCACAGGTGGAGAGGGTATCCTAAACTTCAGTATAAAATTGAATTTGAATCTATAGTTGTTCATATCTACAATTATGAGACATTCATCTCCATATTTTGAGCATATAGCTTATAGAGAAATGAGAAAATGCCAGAAGGGTTAAAAAAAA
>NW_022592378.1:0-3659 GCF_004348235.1 Phoca vitulina
TTTTTTATTGTTATGTTAATCACCATACATTACATCATTAGTTTTTGATGGAGTGTTCCATGATTCATTGTTTGTGCATAACACCCAGTGCTCCATGCAGAAAGTGCCCTCTTTAATACCCATCACCAGGCTAACTCATCCGCCCACCCCCCTTCCCTCTAGAACCCTCAGTCACATTCGTTTTACTTTAATTCAGCATGGATTCAACAAATACTAGTTGATTGTCTGTGCATCAGACACTATTGTAGGCATGGGGATAACATTAGTGAACAAAACAAAGACTTTTGGCCTTACAGAGCTTATGTCCTGTGGGGACAGACAAACAATAAACAATCATCATAATAAATGAGCAAATAGTATGTTAGATGGTGATCAGCCCTATAGAAAATAACAATAGAGTAGGGTAAATGAATTGAGAATTCATTCATTTGAGGGAGAGGGGGAGATGGTGGTTAGGTTTCCACTTTTTAACAAAGGGGTGTCCAGAGTTGTCCTCACTGAGATGATATTTGGGAGAAGATTTCAAAGGAGTGAGATAGTTGGCCATGGGGATTTTCATGATGAGACTTCTAGGCAGGGGACACAATGAGTGTAAAGGCCCTATGGCAGGAACGCGCCATTGATTAGTGTTTGCGTGCTCTCTGTCTTACTGCATTCCTTGATTCTAACATATGTCTATCTTTACCTGTAAAGCGTATTTATTTTAAAGAGTACATAGTTAAATCATGCTTATTAATTCAGTCTGACAATATCTACCTTTTATTTGAGGTATTTAAGACATCTCCATTTAATGCAATTATTAAGTGTTTAGGTTCAATCTGCCATCTTGTTACCTGTTTTATATTTCTTACAGCTGTTCTTTGTTCCCTTTCTGTTTTTTTCATGCATTCCTTTGAGTTAATTTACTATTTGTCATGTCTCCTTTTTACTTTCATTATTGGTTTATTAGTAATTCCTCTTTGTTTTATAGTTTAGTGATTAAAGTTTAAAATGTGCATCTTTATCTTATACTCTATCTTCTAATAATAGTATATAACATCTCTTATAATGTAAGAACTTACATGAAGATATCTCCATTTCCTCTCACCCTTTGTGCTATTGCTGTCAGGCATTTTACTTTTGCATATATTAAAAATGAAAGATACCTTATTATTTTAGTTTTAGACAATCAATCATTTATTAGAGATATGCTGTTGCCCCAGCACCATTTATTGACAAGATCATCCTTACCACCCCGGGAAATGCATAGGTATGGTGCTGCAAGAGTAGGCACAAAGCATGAGGATCTATGTATCACAGATTCAGGTCCACCAGAGACCATCCACTTGCAGGAGAGACACTAAATGGCTTCGTTGACAGGATGATTTATTCGATAGCTATAAACCAGCCTCTATCCTCAGCTGTTCTAATGTATGCATAATGGGGCCATGAATTGAGTAGTCATAATGATAGACTATGCATGAGCCCAGAGGTATGGGTTTCATCTTACCAAGACTGATCTAGCTATTGAATGTTTGGCCTGGTGGCCGCAGCAATAAACATTTAGCCCTTAATGTAACTCCATCCCTTAAAGAGACCACCCATCTTCTTAGCGGCAAGAGGATTACACCAGTCTATCTACATCCTGAAAATAAGAATTTTCTTGATTAGAACTGTCTTGTACATTGGGTATGGGTTCACTTTTCTTGTCCATATGTCTCACTGTCCAGAGGCTCACAGACTATTTATTTAACCACCGCCATGGGATCATGCAATGACATTGTCCCAGACCAAGTGGCCCACTTTATAGCACAGAGAACTACAATGGACATATAACCGCAGGATCCACTGGTCATATTATATAACACATCATCCCGAAGCTGTTAGCCTGAATATTGACAGATAATGTGTAACAAGTTTATGGTACTATCCATCACCAACAACTTAAACCAATGACTGTTGTATGGTAATTATTTTTCCTCCCCAACAATTTTAGGTTCTACAGATCTAGAAGGCTTGTATCCCAGAGAAGGAATGATTTAACAGTAAGAATTCCATTAATACAGAGCTATAACTGCTGCATGGTCATATTGGGCTTCTCACACCGGTAGACTAGGCAAAGAAATAAATTACTCTACTGGTGGGGTAATAGCCTAATCATCATGAAAAATGGGATTGCTCTACATAATAAAGGAAGAGAGGAATGCATTTGGAGCCCAAGAGATCTTGGGGCCTCCATATCCAGGTTTGACTACAAAAAAGCAATTAGCCTAACTGCACTCTGATAAAAGCACAGACCCAGGGTCTAAAGCCCCTCAAGGATAAGGGGATCATCTCAACAAACAAACCATCTAGACCAGCAGAAGTGGTAATAGTGAGTAGAATCTAGAAGAGTTAGTAGAGGACTGTAAATTATGATTTTCTTTTTTTTTTTTTTGAGTATTTTCTTTTTTTTTTTTATTTTTTATTGTTATGTAAATCCCCATACATTACATCATTAGTTTTAGATATAGTGTTCCATGATTCATTGTTTGTGCATAACACCCAGTGCTCCATGGAGAACGTGCCCTCCTCAATACCCGTCACCAGGCTAACCCATCCTCCCAACCCCCTCCCCTCTAGAACCCTCAGTTTGTTTTTCAGAGTCCATCGTCTCTCATGGTTCTTCTCCCCCTCCGATTTCCCCCCCCTTCATTCTTCCCCTCCTGCTACATTCTTCTTCTTCTTTTTTTCTTTCTTAACATATATTGCATTATTTGTTTCAGAGGTACAGATCTGAGATTCAACAGTCTTGCACAATTCACAGCGCTTACCAGAGCACATACCCTCCCCAGTGTCCATCACCCAGTCACCCCATCCCTCCCACCCCACCCCCCACTCCAGCAACCCTCAGTTTGTTTCCTGAGATTAAGAATTCCTCATATCAGTGAGGTCATATGATACATGTCTTTCTCTGTTTGACTTATTTCGCTCAGCATAATACCCTCCGGTTCCATCCACGTCGTTGCAAATGGCAAGATCTTATTCCTTTTGATGGCTGCATAATATTCCATTGTATATATATACCACCTCTTCTTTATCCATTCATCTGTTGATGGACATCTTGGCTCTTTCCACAGTTTGGCTATTGTGGACATTGCTGCTGTAAACATCGGGTGCACGTAGCCTTTCGGGTCCCTACTTTTGTATCTTTGGGGTAAATACCCAGTAGTGCAATTGCTGGATCATATGGTAGCTCTATTTTCAACTTTTTGAGGAACCTCCATACTGTTTTCCAGAGTGGCTGCACCAGCTTGCATTCCCACCAACAGTGTAGGAGGGTTCCCCTTTCTCTGCATCCCCGCCAACATCTGTCATTTCCTGACTTGTTAATTTTAGCCATTCTGACTGGTGTGAGGTGGTACTGAGATCATTATTTGAACTGAAGGCAGAAGCTTAACTGACTGAGCCACCCCGGTGCCTATGATAGCTTACACTTTTATTAATATTTTTATGTTTTCATTGCACATTTTCTTCCATGTGCATATATCATATTATTTTTGTATGTTTGGCCCTTGACATAAATAGCATCAGGTACATTATCTTTCCTGAACTTGCTTTTTTTCTACCATGCACTGATACACACTCTCTTATTTGGTATTACTTTATAATAAATATGAATATCTGGTAGGGTGAGTCTC
>NW_022592379.1:0-3654 GCF_004348235.1 Phoca vitulina
GCTGAAGCCGCGGCGGTCCCCCTGCCCGCGTCCCGAGGCTCTCTGGCACTCGGCGCATCTCAACTTCCCGATCTTTGAATAAAGTCTGAGTGGGCTGCAGCCTCTGTACGCCTCCGTTCTCTTTGTCTGCGAACGTGCCGCGGCGCCCGGAGCGGGCGGGGTGTCTCCTCGCTTCGCACCAGGGACCTGTCCGCAGGGGCCGGGAGGACCGCAGAACTAAGGCTGAAGCTCATGCTTCAGGACCAGGTGGTGCCAGAATTCCAAGGGTTCCTCTCTGGAGTGAGAGATAGGGGAGTCCTAAATTTGCCAACCTCTTTTTGTTTTAAGCTTTAATTAATTAATTAATTGGGGGGGGAGGAAGAGGGAGAGAGACAAGCAGACTGCGTGCTGAGCTCTGAGCCCTCGTGGGGCTCGATCTATTGACCCTGAGATCAGGACCTGAGCGACAACCAAGAGTCTGACGGCCAAGGGACTGAGTCCCCCAGGCCCCCCCCCCTCTTTTGAAGTCTCTCTGACTGATGCTGGTTAAACGGTCTAGATTAAAACAAAACAGAGCAAAAATAAAAACCACAAAAATACACCATTCCTCTGCAACTGTGGGTGCTGGACAATTTGTATGAGATTCCCACCTCCTTCCTATCCAAGGGAAGGTGGGTTGGAAAGGGGGTCACAGCTCCCTGCACCCTTCCTGGGTCACAGGAACATTCTGAGGTTGGAGGTGGGGATAGAGTCAGGGAAGAAGAGTGAGGCATGAGCTGGGTGAAGCAGTCAGGGTGCACTTGGGGAAGCGCTTTAGCAGAGTACGTTGCTCCCTTGTTCCTGTGAGGCACATCAACAGCTCACTGTGTGTGCAGCCCTGTGTCCCCCAGCTCACTGCTCCCCCTACTCAATAGCCCGAGGCTCCTGGGGTCTCCCAGAAGTTCTGCCTTTGCCCCTGGCAAAGTGCTGAAGCCCTGGACTCCACTTCGCACACCCCACCCGGCTCTGCAACCACCCTAATTAGGTCCGTGTCGGTGCCTGCAGCCCAGCCTGGTCTCCAGGGCAACATGCAGCCCTGGGCAAGCTTGCGGCTGGCCGGTGGCAGAGCCCCCTGCTCCCCACTTTCTTTTTGGACATGGACTTTTCTGAACAGCTGAGAATTTGCTTCCTCGTCTCCACCATGCACCCGTCCTCTGCCCTCGAGCCCAATTCATTTTTATTTAAATGTAGAAAACACTCAATAAATAAACTAAAACATGCCCATGCTTTCTCTACCCCCCCCCCACCCCGCCCCACACTTCATGTTATTCAAAGTAGGGAAAGAGAGCCCCTCTGCCCCGCCCCCCACCCCTGCAGCAATAGGACAAGTGAATGGTTTGGGGCTGACCCTCCTGGCTTCTATCCTGTGCTGAGGGGACACAGCTACATCTACAACTACACTCTTTTTTTTGTTTTGTTTTTGGTCAAAAGTATCACACCCTAGGTATTTCTTCTGCAACCTGCTCTTCTCAATGAGCTGTCTCTACTACATCTCTTCCAGCAGTTTATTCAGCTCTTTCTCATTTCACAGATTTATTGGTCATTACACACACACACATTTATTTATTTATTTTAGAGAGAGAGTGTGTGTGCGAGCAGAGGGAGGGGTAGAGGGAGAAGGAGAGAGAACTTCAAGCAGACTCCACACTCAGCACAGAGCCCAACACGGGGCTCAATCTCACAACCCTGAGATCATCACCTGAGCCTAAAGCAAGAGTCAGATGCCTAACTGACTGTACCACCCAGGCCCCCATTATTGGTCATTTCTATATTTCTGTTAATTTCCTGTTAATAACCTTTGTCAATTGTTCCTGTAAGTCATTTGTTTTTTCATATATATATATGTGTGGGTGTGTATATATATATATAGGAGCTCTTCCCATATTAGGAATGTAAGCCATTGGCTGAGATATGTTCCCCAAGTCTTGCCTCAAAAGGACTCAGTGTCAGGAGGATTAGAACAAGATGCAGAAGGGGGATTGTCTCCCCTGTGTCTTATCTTTTTTGGGAGGCCAGGATTGGGCCTTTGGCTGTGACAGAATCAGGAAAAGGGTAGAGGGTAGGAAGGGAAAGTGGAATGAGCTGGGAGGAGGGTCCCGTGTGAACAAAATGAGAAGAACAGACACAAGGAGGCAGCGCAGAAGGGAGAAGTGCTGAGGCTTGTCTGGAGCCTCTTTCTTCTCTGTCCCAGTCAGTTTGACCATTACGTCCTCCTGGACACACATGGCAGGTCTTGAGGGAGGGTCCTAGGAGAGGAATGGGGACAGAGGGTGGTGTCCACCATGATCCTCAGACTAACCCTGATTCTCCATGAATGCCTCATCCACCCTCTCCATGCTTCCTTGGGTCTTTTAACAAGTTCTTCCACTCTATGTGTGCTTGTGTGATGATTTGGTGACGGTCCCTGACCAGGTTGCAAGTTCAGGCCTTGTGCATCCACTTAGCCACTATTTGCCTAGTGAGTCTCCTCAGGAACAATTTGCAGCACTGGGTGTGTCATTGCAACTCAGGAAGAGGGGTGGATGGGAGGATGGGGGGGGTGGATGGGAGGATGGGTTCCTCCCCTCAACGTCCAAAATAGGAGAGGGCCGCCTCTGTGAGTCCCAGATCTGGGGCTGCAGCGACCACCACCCTGGAAGAAGGATCTTGAGCCTGGAACCCTCCCACTGCAGCCTTGCAATTCTGCCCCTTGGTATTTGTTCCTTCTCAGTTCTGACTGTGACTGCACTCAGTGATTATTTGTGTAAAGAAAGGGGGTTAGAAGAACCAAGTCTGAGGAGAGCAGGAGGGATTCCCTGCGAGAATTCTTGACTACATTCGAGAGAGGACCGCGTTGGGTGCACATCTCTCTCCACCCTGGACTAGGCGAGGCCTTTCTTTCCACGATCAACCGCACGTTCCCTCACTGACTCCGCTCAAATTAATACACGTGGCATGAGTGCCAAGCCTAGATCAGGGTAGGTGGCACAAACTGACTACTCCCTTCCGATCCTCAGGAGAGGGCAGCCCAGGGCTAGGGGCGCTCAGGGACCCTGAAGGGTGTCACTGAGCTCAAGTACTGGAAGAGCGGGCATCGACCCACCTCAACCGACCCCCACCAGCTGGGGGGCTGGGATATCACTTCCAGGGGCGGTGGAGGCAGGGGCGTGAAGAAGCGGGTGGGAGGGAGACACCCAGACCCTCCCCAAGCCTGCAGCAAAGCCCTCACCGCGCCAGGCAAGCTCTGGCCGCTCGCGGGCACCCCCTGCCGGCCGGCCCCGCCGCGCAGCCGGGCCCCTCGCCAACCAATGAGCGCGGCCCGGGCGGGCGTGCCCCTCGCGCCCCAGGCATAAATGCTCCGCACACTCCCCGCCCGGCGCATTTCTGGTCCTCACACAGACTCAGAAAGAACCCACCATGGTGCTGTCTCCCGCCGACAAGACCAACGTCAAGGCCACCTGGGATAAGATTGGCGGCCATGCTGGCGAGTATGGCGGAGAGGCTCTGGAGAGGTGAGGACCCAACCTTTCCCTGTTGGGATCAGGGCTCGGGGACCCCTCACGACCCTTGTCCTCCACCGCCCCACCTAACCCTGGCTCGCCCACCCCTTCCTCCCGCAGGACCTTCACGGCCTTCCCCACCACCAAGACCTACTTC
>NW_022592380.1:0-3654 GCF_004348235.1 Phoca vitulina
TGTCCCTCCGCCTTCCTCTTCAAGTGTCCTCAGCTAGTCTGCCCTCCTGACCCCCTCCCGGCCCCCCTTTCCACTGACAGGAAATCCCAGCCTCCACCCCACCCCCCCACCCCCCCATCGTACTGGAGGCCTTCTTGGCTACATCCATTCGCTCGCTGTCTGCCTGGGCCGGGGTCCTTCTCCCCCACATCTCACAGCCCTGACTCTGAGGCCGACCCCGTCACCTACCCCGGCTCAGGGGCTCCCTGCTCAAGCGTCACCTCTCTGCCCGCCTTCCACCCAGTGACTCTCACCCGAGGACCCATGACCCCCAAGACCGCCTATCAGCATCATCGTCTGGCCGTGTTTTGGGGTTTGCTTTTGTGTTTTTTTGGGTGTTTTTGCACTGAGCAGAGCACTGCTCCCCCTCAGATGTTCTGATAGGCCTGCCTTGGGGGCCATGCCCACAGCCCCCCTCGGGTGAAAACCACCCCCCCCATCCTCGGGAAGAGTCACTACAGTGGAAGCCCACCCGACCCCCTGGGCTGCACTCTGCCCTCGCGCACCTCTGGCCTCCACCAGTTGTCACTGACACTGTTCCTCGAAGCCCAGCATTTCCCCCACATCGGACACTGACCCGGCTCTATCCTCTTGGACCCACCGCATGCCTCTGTGTTTACTCTCTGACACTGAGGGGCCCCTAACCCCAGTGTGCACTAGAGCATCGCTCTCTTCACGTACCTTCCCCCACTCCTCCTCTGCCTCCAGCATTTGACTCTCAGGCATTGTGACGATATCAGTGCAAACCTGCTCCTTTTCAGCAACTGCCATTATTCCTTTCCCTAGGTTGCCCCTTCTCATTGCAGACCCATGACTTCATCCCCCTGCAGAGCCTTGCCCCTGTGGTCCTCACGGACCTCTGTGACTCCTGCCAAGCCCACTTCCGTTCCGCCTTCCCTGCAGCTACTCGCCTGTGTCCTCTCCGGCTGGATTCACTGGTCTTCCCCACCTGCTGCCCAGCCTGTGGTCGTCACCCCCAACATTGTACATGTGTCCGTCCACAAGCTCGGTGAAAGAATGCTTTTCTCCGTGCCTGGAGCAGAACTCCTATCCCCCCACCCCCCACCCCTATCCTCCCACCGATCCCAACCCTGCCCTCCCACCCAACCCAGTAAAACATGACCCACACCCCAGCCCGATCCTCTCCCCAACCCCAACCCCATCCCCAACCCCCACCCCGACTCCGTCCCCAACCCCAGCCCCGACCCTGTCCCCAACCCCAGCCCCAACCCCATCCCCACCTCCCACCCCGTCCCCTCCGGATCCGTAGTAAAGAGCCTGGCCGAAAAGTTCCACCCTCGCCACCACCACGTCCTCTCCTTCCCTCCTTACCCAGGCCACCGCTCAGGCTGCCGTGGGCTGGCCCACCTCTTGGAGCTTCCCTCTGGGAGGCACCTCGGAGATGGGCCAGGATGCATTCTCTGCCACCTCCCTCTTCTCTGCTCACCCTGTTGGTGTCCAGCCTGTCCCCCCTCTCCTCCGTCCCCTGGGTGCCTCCCTTCACCCTGCCTGTCTCTGAGATGTGACCCTCCCATCACCCTGCATCACGGCCCCATTTGGACATTCCTTCCTGCAGCCTTTCCTCACGGGCTGCATCTCTTCCCTTCCTTCCTCAGCCCAGGGAAAGCACCTGCCTCTCCTCGAGGACCCACGCGTCTCCAAGCTCCCCAAAGCCTGTCATGTAGTCCCATTGGGTCATCCCTTCACCATCGGGATGCGCACCCTTCCCGGGACCTGCTCTCAGCCCACCTTCTTTCCATCCCCTCAACAGGCCATGTTGTCTCTGAAACCATCTGCTGTCGCTCGTCTGGTCCTTCCACTGGCTCTGACCTGCCCCCCTGCGTGAGGCTCCCTTCTCCCTAGCCTCACCCCACCTCCCCTTCCTCCTCCCTCCTCCCTTTCAGTCAAGCCCTTGCCCACGGGACCTTACCCCAGACCTGCACTTTCAGCTCGTCCTCCTTCCCTCACCTGCCCTGCTTCCATTCCTTCTCCCCTGGGTCCCCTGACGCACCCCTGCCCACCACCTTTGCCCTGCACACCCACTGACACTGTCCAGCTCCCCCTTTGCCCTCCATCCCTCTTGGCCACGTGATTTGGAGCCCATCCTATTGCTCTCCATCCCAGGGAGCCTTGCCACGTCTGTTGTCCACCCGATGAAGCCTCTGAAACAAGTGTCCCCAGACCTGACCATCCCGCCCCTTGCTCTCCCCCGGGCCCCTCTGCTGCCGACACCATCTTCCTGGACTGAACCTGTGGCACTCTCAGGTTTTGAAGGTGTCCCCCCGCCCAGTTGAAGGTCCCTGTCGGAGTCCCCAGCCACCCTTCACCACCCCCTGGAGTAGCGGAAGCAGGGATTCGGTGACTTGAGAAATGTCACTTCTCATTGGTTCTTGTGAGCTCCTCCCCATTTCGAAGCATATGTGCAACCTACACACTGGACTCCATTTACAGGGGCCCCCCATGAACTCCCTGAGGTTTCCCATCAGCGGTCTCTGTTCAGTGTCTGTTCTGATGCGCGGTGCTGCCCCACTCGGTCACCTCTGTCATTGTGTACCCTGTTCCCACTTGCTCCTGAGAGCCCTGGATCCATATGCCCAGGCTATAGCATCTTCCCTCTGCTCTACTTGCTTCTGTCTGGCCGCAATACCACACCCGACAGTCTTCTTATCCCCTGAGATCTGTTGATGTCCCCAGTTTGGGAGTTCTTCATACCACCTTCCCCTTTTCCACGGTGCCCCCTTGCTGTCCCTGAGCCCCTGGTGTGTTCAAGAGATTCCGTCCCCTCTTCCCTAGTGCCTTTCCCTTTGTTTTCCCACCAATTTCCTTAACATGACTCACATCCCACAGACCCACTACTCATGGCTGCCTCAGTCTTCACTGTCTCCCTCTTCCTGTGCTGGGTGTAGACTGAACCTTCTGGGCCCTTCCTCTGCCTATTCTCCCACTCCTGTCTTTGGTTCACAATCAACATTGCGTCCTTCACCTATCACGTGCTAGTCCTGTGACACATTCGGTTGTCTCTTCACCGCTCCCTTCAGGACAGCCCTTGGTCCTCTGCTGCCACCTTCTTCAACACCAGGGTGCTATAGAGAATCCATATACTGTCCAAATTCGCTGCTAGACACCCTACCTTTCCAGCTCCGCCATTTCCGAGAAAGTGGGTACTGTTCTAGCCTTCTCTGTGAGCTAGACATGCCCCACACTGACGGGATTGTCTCTCAAAATTACACAGGCAACTACCTCTTCCTCCTCAACCTCTGGCCTCCTTCCCCCTCTCCCACATTCCTCACAGCCCTCTGGGATTTCTGGCCTCACCTACACGGTGCTCTCCCTCCTGCACCGGCTTCCTCACGCCCTGGTCCCCACTCGGGGGGCACGGCTCCTGGTCTCTCCACTCCTCCGGACCCTCTGCCACCCTCACGGCACACTGCACTCCCTGACCCTCTAACAGGCCTCTCCCGCCCTCCCTGCCAGGCACCCTCACCTGTCCTTTGTCCCTCTTCTCGCCCTTTGGACCACCCGTCCTCTCCCACACTCTCCCCCCTGCTGCAGACGGCTCGCCTGCCCCACCTCCAGGCCCCGGCTCGGTGCCCCCCTGCTTGGCGTCTCGACTGC
>NW_022592381.1:0-3653 GCF_004348235.1 Phoca vitulina
GCTGAAGCCGCGGCGGTCCCCCTGCCCGCGTCCCGAGGCTCTCTGGCACTCGGCGCATCTCAACTTCCCGATCTTTGAATAAAGTCTGAGTGGGCTGCAGCCTCTGTACGCCTCCGTTCTCTTTGTCTGCGAACGTGCCGCGGCGCCCGGAGCGGGCGGGGTGTCTCCTCGCTTCGCACCAGGGACCTGTCCGCAGGGGCCGGGAGGACCGCAGAACTAAGGCTGAAGCTCATGCTTCAGGACCAGGTGGTGCCAGAATTCCAAGGGTTCCTCTCTGGAGTGAGAGATAGGGGAGTCCTAAATTTGCCAACCTCTTTTTGTTTTAAGCTTTAATTAATTAATTAATTGGGGGGGGAGGAAGAGGGAGAGAGACAAGCAGACTGCGTGCTGAGCTCTGAGCCCTCGTGGGGCTCGATCTATTGACCCTGAGATCAGGACCTGAGCGACAACCAAGAGTCTGACGGCCAAGGGACTGAGTCCCCCAGGCCCCCCCCCCTCTTTTGAAGTCTCTCTGACTGATGCTGGTTAAACGGTCTAGATTAAAACAAAACAGAGCAAAAATAAAAACCACAAAAATACACCATTCCTCTGCAACTGTGGGTGCTGGACAATTTGTATGAGATTCCCACCTCCTTCCTATCCAAGGGAAGGTGGGTTGGAAAGGGGGTCACAGCTCCCTGCACCCTTCCTGGGTCACAGGAACATTCTGAGGTTGGAGGTGGGGATAGAGTCAGGGAAGAAGAGTGAGGCATGAGCTGGGTGAAGCAGTCAGGGTGCACTTGGGGAAGCGCTTTAGCAGAGTACGTTGCTCCCTTGTTCCTGTGAGGCACATCAACAGCTCACTGTGTGTGCAGCCCTGTGTCCCCCAGCTCACTGCTCCCCCTACTCAATAGCCCGAGGCTCCTGGGGTCTCCCAGAAGTTCTGCCTTTGCCCCTGGCAAAGTGCTGAAGCCCTGGACTCCACTTCGCACACCCCACCCGGCTCTGCAACCACCCTAATTAGGTCCGTGTCGGTGCCTGCAGCCCAGCCTGGTCTCCAGGGCAACATGCAGCCCTGGGCAAGCTTGCGGCTGGCCGGTGGCAGAGCCCCCTGCTCCCCACTTTCTTTTTGGACATGGACTTTTCTGAACAGCTGAGAATTTGCTTCCTCGTCTCCACCATGCACCCGTCCTCTGCCCTCGAGCCCAATTCATTTTTATTTAAATGTAGAAAACACTCAATAAATAAACTAAAACATGCCCATGCTTTCTCTACCCCCCCCCCACCCCGCCCCACACTTCATGTTATTCAAAGTAGGGAAAGAGAGCCCCTCTGCCCCGCCCCCCACCCCTGCAGCAATAGGACAAGTGAATGGTTTGGGGCTGACCCTCCTGGCTTCTATCCTGTGCTGAGGGGACACAGCTACATCTACAACTACACTCTTTTTTTTGTTTTGTTTTTGGTCAAAAGTATCACACCCTAGGTATTTCTTCTGCAACCTGCTCTTCTCAATGAGCTGTCTCTACTACATCTCTTCCAGCAGTTTATTCAGCTCTTTCTCATTTCACAGATTTATTGGTCATTACACACACACACATTTATTTATTTATTTTAGAGAGAGAGTGTGTGTGCGAGCAGAGGGAGGGGTAGAGGGAGAAGGAGAGAGAACTTCAAGCAGACTCCACACTCAGCACAGAGCCCAACACGGGGCTCAATCTCACAACCCTGAGATCATCACCTGAGCCTAAAGCAAGAGTCAGATGCCTAACTGACTGTACCACCCAGGCCCCCATTATTGGTCATTTCTATATTTCTGTTAATTTCCTGTTAATAACCTTTGTCAATTGTTCCTGTAAGTCATTTGTTTTTTCATATATATATATGTGTGGGTGTGTATATATATATATAGGAGCTCTTCCCATATTAGGAATGTAAGCCATTGGCTGAGATATGTTCCCCAAGTCTTGCCTCAAAAGGACTCAGTGTCAGGAGGATTAGAACAAGATGCAGAAGGGGGATTGTCTCCCCTGTGTCTTATCTTTTTTGGGAGGCCAGGATTGGGCCTTTGGCTGTGACAGAATCAGGAAAAGGGTAGAGGGTAGGAAGGGAAAGTGGAATGAGCTGGGAGGAGGGTCCCGTGTGAACAAAATGAGAAGAACAGACACAAGGAGGCAGCGCAGAAGGGAGAAGTGCTGAGGCTTGTCTGGAGCCTCTTTCTTCTCTGTCCCAGTCAGTTTGACCATTACGTCCTCCTGGACACACATGGCAGGTCTTGAGGGAGGGTCCTAGGAGAGGAATGGGGACAGAGGGTGGTGTCCACCATGATCCTCAGACTAACCCTGATTCTCCATGAATGCCTCATCCACCCTCTCCATGCTTCCTTGGGTCTTTTAACAAGTTCTTCCACTCTATGTGTGCTTGTGTGATGATTTGGTGACGGTCCCTGACCAGGTTGCAAGTTCAGGCCTTGTGCATCCACTTAGCCACTATTTGCCTAGTGAGTCTCCTCAGGAACAATTTGCAGCACTGGGTGTGTCATTGCAACTCAGGAAGAGGGGTGGATGGGAGGATGGGGGGGTGGATGGGAGGATGGGTTCCTCCCCTCAACGTCCAAAATAGGAGAGGGCCGCCTCTGTGAGTCCCAGATCTGGGGCTGCAGCGACCACCACCCTGGAAGAAGGATCTTGAGCCTGGAACCCTCCCACTGCAGCCTTGCAATTCTGCCCCTTGGTATTTGTTCCTTCTCAGTTCTGACTGTGACTGCACTCAGTGATTATTTGTGTAAAGAAAGGGGGTTAGAAGAACCAAGTCTGAGGAGAGCAGGAGGGATTCCCTGCGAGAATTCTTGACTACATTCGAGAGAGGACCGCGTTGGGTGCACATCTCTCTCCACCCTGGACTAGGCGAGGCCTTTCTTTCCACGATCAACCGCACGTTCCCTCACTGACTCCGCTCAAATTAATACACGTGGCATGAGTGCCAAGCCTAGATCAGGGTAGGTGGCACAAACTGACTACTCCCTTCCGATCCTCAGGAGAGGGCAGCCCAGGGCTAGGGGCGCTCAGGGACCCTGAAGGGTGTCACTGAGCTCAAGTGCTGGAAGAGCGGGCATCGACCCACCTCAACCGACCCCCACCAGCTGGGGGGCTGGGATATCACTTCCAGGGGCGGTGGAGGCAGGGGCGTGAAGAAGCGGGTGGGAGGGAGACACCCAGACCCTCCCCAAGCCTGCAGCAAAGCCCTCACCGCGCCAGGCAAGCTCTGGCCGCTCGCGGGCACCCCCTGCCGGCCGGCCCCGCCGCGCAGCCGGGCCCCTCGCCAACCAATGAGCGCGGCCCGGGCGGGCGTGCCCCTCGCGCCCCAGGCATAAATGCTCCGCACACTCCCCGCCCGGCGCATTTCTGGTCCTCACACAGACTCAGAAAGAACCCACCATGGTGCTGTCTCCCGCCGACAAGACCAACGTCAAGGCCACCTGGGATAAGATTGGCGGCCATGCTGGCGAGTATGGCGGAGAGGCTCTGGAGAGGTGAGGACCCAACCTTTCCCTGTTGGGATCAGGGCTCGGGGACCCCTCACGACCCTTGTCCTCCACCGCCCCACCTAACCCTGGCTCGCCCACCCCTTCCTCCCGCAGGACCTTCACGGCCTTCCCCACCACCAAGACCTACTTC
>NW_022592382.1:0-3653 GCF_004348235.1 Phoca vitulina
ACAGGTGGGAAAGGAAAGGTGCTGAAACCCGCTCTCTGCGGGGCAGCTGACCGAGTAGGGGGCGAGCGGGAAACGGGGCTGGGGAGGCGGACGGAGGACGGGCTGCGCGCCTGTGTCCTGGCTCTCAGGTGCTCAGACAAACGTCAGCACGAAGAGTTTCACTGTAGTAAACCATGTCGGCATTGGGTATAATAACTTACTCTGAGAGGCCTCAGATTTGGGGCAAGACCATCAGGAGCTGGAGGGCAGTGGCCCGTCTCCCCAGGCACACAGATCAAACTTAGACAAATGACACAAGCCCAGTTATTCGGTTTTCTGAGAGCAGATCACAGGCTCTTCAGATCAGCTTGGCAGGGATGTTTTCTTTCCAATTTCCAAAAACAAAATGCAAACTCTCTTCTTGTTTTTGCCCCAGGCCAACTGCCCTAAGGTGGTTCCTAAGTCACTGAGCAAATTTTTGGATTCTCAGGG
The DNA here is from genome assembly GCF_004348235.1 of Phoca vitulina. Lineage (NCBI taxonomy): Eukaryota > Metazoa > Chordata > Mammalia > Carnivora > Phocidae > Phoca > Phoca vitulina. The sequence continues at coordinate 472 of NW_022592382.1, forward strand.
TTTTCCGGTCTCCCCTGGCTGTGGAACCTCCTGGGAAAACTCAGAGCCTACAGCTCACGTCACTGACACAGAACCACCTGGGAAAACATTAGCATCTAAAGCTCACTCTCTGACACAGAGGACCTGCTATCATCTGCCCTCTGCTTTTTGCATTCGGGGTCCCTGAAAAGTCACCAAATGCTCTCCCGGTATCGTTCCAACGCCAGCCAGGTCCTTCCAGGGTTCTTCCCTATATGCTGATGTCAGGGGAAGGCAGGAGCCTGGACCTTTTCACTGGCGTGCCACCAGCGTTTTGGACCTTGCCTGACCCACATAGGTAGTTATACCTATTTGATGAATGAATGAATGAATGAATGAATGAATGAATGAACAAATTGTGTTTGGGGCTCTTTCAGGCAAATGGGAGGACGGAAGATGGCAAGGGATGAAGAAAATGCCTATGGTAAGAATTGCCTCGCGGTGTGTACTGGCCTCAGGTGTCAGCTCTGGGGAACAAGGGGATGCGCTAAGTGAAGACCCAACGGACACAAATCCCAGAGGTGTCTCCATGCTGGGCTGAAACAGCAAGAGCCCAGATTTGCCTTTGTGCTGCATCTCTGCCCCTGCCCTACTGTGAGATATTAAGTGCTTTGACTAGTCTGTGCCTCCCAACCCAGAGGCTAAACCGAGGATAAGAAATCTACTCTGACCCCCACCGAAGCGGAGGTGGAGGGAATGAGATCATGGACTAGAGGGAACACGATTTACCAGGTAGAATGCGCTAGAGAACAAGGATGGGGGCTTAACAGGTATCTTCCCGGCAGCAGGTGTAAGAGCTAGGGAGGAGGAGGGGAAGAGGGAAGGAGGGAAGAAGGAAAGAGACCAGCTCCCCTAATCCTCCGAGCAACCCCGGGAGAAACAACTCTCTGTCACCACTCCCATCCCTGCAGAAGAGGTTTAACACTCCGATGGGGCAACTTCCCCACGGTTACACGGCGGGCACAGCCGGGGCTGTGATTCCAACGCGCGGTGGCCGGGACGGCAGCCAGCCCTTCACTCCCGGGCCTCCGGGCCCTCCCGCCTCTCCTGGCTGCGACGCTGGGACGGCGCCTGGGACCAGCAGCCCGGAGGCCAGGGCAGGCGTCGGGCAGCAACAGGTCTGCAGCGCGTGCGGGCCCGGAGATCACGTCCGCGGGGTCCGGGCCTGCCGTCACGGACGGGTGCCCTCCAGGGACATGCGCTCCAGCTGCTGCAGCGGGGACAGGGGCCGGTGCTGAGGCCAAAGACCGAAGAGACAGGGGCACAGACGCCCCGGGGCGCAACGAGCTCTGACCAGACCCCCGAGGAAGGGCTCGCTGGGACCAGCAGAAGCCCCAGGCCTGGTGCTCTGCCGTGTTCCACAGGCGCCCCCGGGGCCCGCGGGAGCGGGACGCGGGTCCGAGGCGGGCAGCCCACGCCTACTGTGCCCTCACAGGTCCCGAGGACCCGGACGACGCGCCGCCCGCGCACGAGCCCCGGCTCAGGCTCGTCCTGGCCGGCAAGACCGGCGCGGGCAAGAGCGCCACGGGCAACAGCATCCTGGGCCACAGGCGCTTCCCGTCCAGGCTCGCGTCCACGCCGGTGACCAGGACCTGCGCCCTGGGGAGCCGCCGCTGGGCCCGCTGGCGCGTCGACGTCACCGACACCCCGGACCTCTTCAGCGCCGACGGCCGCCGCGCCGACCCGGACTGCGCCGAGCGGGGCCGCTGCTACCTGCTGTCGGCGCCCGGGCCGCACGCGCTGCTGCTGGTCACCCAGCTGGGCCGCTTCACCGCCCAGGACGAGCAGGCCGTGCGCGGCGTCCGCCAGCTCTTCGGGGCCGGCGTCCTGGCGCGGGCCGTGCTCGTCTTCACCCGCGCGGAGGACCTGGACGGGGCCTCGCTGCACGACTACGTGCGCGACACCGACAACCGCGCGCTGCGGGCCCTGGTGGCCGAGTGCGGCGGCCGCGTGTGCGCCCTGAGCAACCGGGAGGCGGGCGCGGCGCGCGACGCGCAGGTGGAGGAGCTGCTGGCGCTGGTGGAGCGGCTGGCGCGGGAGCACGCGGGCGCGCCCTTCACCAACGCCGTGTACGGCCTGGCCGAGGCCCTGCGCCACGCGCCCCCCGACCTCAGGCTCCGGCGGGTGGCGCAGCGGCTGGCGGCCGGCGGCCCGGGGCGGGGGCGGGGGCGGCGCTGGCTGGAGGCGGCGGCGCGCGGGGGGCGGCGGGCGCTCGTGCTGCTCGGGGGCGCGCTGCTGCTCGGCCTGCTGCTCTGGCGCCTCAGACCGCAGGCCTTGCGGGAGCTCAGTCCCGACTGACGGTCCAAGGAGGACTCGGGCCCGTCGGCTGAGGGTCGCTTCGCCGCTCGTGCGGTGTGCCTGCGGGGCCCACAGGCTCTTCTTTCCTCCTTCCCTGGCGGGGATCGGCCAGGCAGCGTCCCGCCAGGGCCGGGCTCCCGCAAAACCTTCCCCTGGGACGTGGCCCTCCCTGCGCTCTCCTCTCACTGAAGCCAAACAACCGGAGTTGCTTTTGTCTGTTTTCCCTGACCTCAGGCTGCCTTTCCCTGTCATTGGATTGTCTTCCCTGCTGTCTTTGCCCTCATGTCTCGTGGTCCCCCGAAGCCCGAGGGGGAGAGCCAACACAGAGCAGAACCTCAGTCCATCCTCGTTTATTTGAGTTCAATCTGAGTTGAATAAATATTGGAAACAATCACATTGTGTTAAAGGAAATCGGTATTTCCTTTAGATGGTAGATGTTTGTTCTGCCTTATATTCCTGTTGAACAGACACTAACTCCTGTCATTCCTAACCCAGTCTGCAAAGACCATACACCCCGGTGCAAACACACCCACACACATTCAGGCATGTGATCAGAAGAACAGAATACATTGGGATAAAACTGTCCATCTACCAGCCAGGCGATGTCTCCCTGGGCAGGGCCATTCCCACTCCTCAGCAGCTTGAAGGCAGACGGGTTCCTTAGGGGCCACTGAGACCCTGCAGAGAGTCACCTTCCAAAGAGGAGTGTTTTCCCTGGTTCACACACTCACAGGGGAAGGTTACACTTTCCAACTCAGGGATAAATTAAAAAACATTGGAGAGGTTTGGAAATTTCTCTTTTATTTCAATTTCAAAAATGGGGGCAGACAGTCTTGGGGGCCAACTGGTGAAATGATGTGAGGTGC
>NW_022592383.1:0-3651 GCF_004348235.1 Phoca vitulina
AGGGACGGGCCAGCCCCACGTGTGCCCCTGCTCTCCAGGACCCGGGCCTTTCCCAGCGGAGCGGGACCGGGCCAATGCACCCCACTGCTGCTCTTCCTCCCCTCGATCGGCCCGGATCCTGGGGTGGACACCTCATGGTCCCTTTCAAGTGCGCCCTGACAACCCACCTCTCGTGCCTGGGGCATAGAAGAGGAGAAAAACCACACACACACACTACGAACACGCTCGAAAACACACTTGCACTCACACACACGCGCTCACGCTACTTCACGTGAACGGACGCATGCACGCACACGCTCACACACGCACCGTCCCCCAGAAACAACGGTGGATCACAGTTGGATGTCACCCTTTTCCAAACCTCAGGAGGTGGCCCGCACAACCCACAGCAAGCGCCCGAGTAGGTGAACGACAGGTGTCCGATTCTACCCCAGTCCCTGCGCCCAAGGGCATAACGGCGCTCCTTTCGAGCACGCGGGGCCCTCTCCCTGCTCTAGAATGGCACGAGGCTCGTCCAACTTCAACCCTTGGGGAACACTTTTGCTTCCGGCCCTGCTTCGCCCCGGACTCGGCCCGAGCGGCCCACCACCTCACTCTTCCCAGGGCAGGGAGCAGATATTCATTCGGTCCCTCCCGTGGCAAGCAACACACCACCCCACTCGCAAACCACCCCCGCTCCCCGTCCTCCACCTCCAGAGGGGCCTTCCGGTCCCTTCCCACGCCTCAGTTCTGCGAACCCTGGCTGAACGACACCCTGTTGGGACACAAACCCTGCTGACCTGGGAGACTCACGCCACGAGGGCTGGGGCCTGACCGGGGCTGGCGGTGGGGGGGAGAAGGAAGATGCACCAGAGGGGCTCCGTTCTTTCAGCATGGAGCCACGGGGCCCCGCAAAGAGACGCGTCCACCGCAAGACAGCCCGGCACGGGCCAAGTCGGAAGTGGGCCCGCAGCACCGATCCAGGCACGCACGCACGCACGCCCGACCGCCTGCCCACCTCCCGGGCCCACGTCAAGGGAGCCAGAGCAGCGCGCGGTCGCGAGTAGGGAGCCAGAGCGTCCACCGCCCCTCTGGGGGTCGCCTGCGTCCCCACGCTCCTCTCCCCTGACCTGCGCTAGGCTCGGGCCGGCCTCAAGTCCACAGGGTCATCCCGGACACTGTCACCTGCCCGACCTTCCAAGCAGGCTGGCAGACAGTTTCCCACCCCCCCCAACACCGCCAACCCACCCCCCCCGGCCCGGCTGAAACCCCCGGTCTCCGTTCTCCGAGGCCTGCCACCCACTCTAGGGATTCCCTCCCGCCCACAAAGCAAAGGCCTGAGCACCCTCGGAGCGCAGGCAGGAGCCACGGAAGACCCCCAAGTGGGGATGCGCCGCCTCGGGAAGGGACGGCCTGGCTCCGAGAGCAGTCAACCGCCCGGACGGTCGATGGTCGGGGACAGGGTCACCGCCGTGCCAAGGGAGGGTAACGCGGGTGCCCGACAGCTCAGGTGGGTTGGCCTTCGGTTCGCGGTCACCTCGCCAAGCAGTGTACGGGCACGGGCCCCAAGGTAACCCACAGCGCCAAGGGCGGGAATGGTGACAGACGCTACGAATACCCATCCCGGCCACGGAACAGCCCTCAAGGAACCGATCCTCCGGAGTCACCGCATCGACGCCCACCTCACCCACCTGGAGTCAAGAGTAGGCCAGCGCAGCCCTCCCCGCTCCTCGGCCTCGGGCCCAGGGTGAACCGGTTGCATCCCTCTGCGTAGGCCCCGGAGAGGTCAAGCAGGGCGGTCGAAAGTTGGGGGAACCCAAGCTCCGCGCGTGCCGCCGTTGGCGCCGAGCTCTCAGGCAACAGGTGGGGGAGGAGATTCAGCAGGTCAATACCTCGGGGGTCGTGGGGAGGGGGTGGGGGGGGTGTTGGCCAAGATGGAGGTGAGCGACAAGCGACGGAGGCATCTTGCTCCACTACCCACGCACCCCCTCACCCCCCACCCCCAAAAGGGAGCCCACAGGGCTTTCCCGACGCTCACTTGGTGTGAGGAGAAGGGGCAACCGGCTGCCTTCAGCACTGGGTGGGGGTATTGGGGGTAGCGGGGGCGAGGCATGGGGAATGTGCGTGGACGCGCGTGGACGCTCGGAGGGGGGAAGGCTCGCCCCAGCCTGGCCCTTCTTCCACATGTGCGTGTGGCTACTGGGACAGCCGGGATCTCCATAAGGTTGGTCCCGCTGATCCAGAGCGTGAGCCTCCTTCGGGGCACGGGCAGAGGGGTGCCTGACTGTCGGTGCAGCGGGCCAAAGGCGGCTGGGGCTGCTGCCCAGGGGCTGCCACCCAACGGTGCCCGCCCTTTCGGCAGACTCTCCACGCTGTCCGTTGTTGACCAGCTCCGCAGCAGGTGTGGCCTTGGGATGCACAGCCAGGAGCCATGCCTTGTCCTTGCCCTGAACACTCTGGTGGGATGTTGGAGAAGGTGGCCCAGGAAGTGAAGTGTGCCGATGCCAAGGCCTTGGCGGACGGACGGCTCCGCCTAGACTCGAGTGGGGGAGCGCTGGGGTATGCCCCTCGGCCAGAGAGGGGGAAGCCCCGCGAGATGGCAGTGCAGCTGCCCTGTCTGGGTCAGGCAACCGCTTCTTGGGCCCGGGCCCAGGCCCGGTTGGGATGGCGGGCGGGAGGGGGGGGGTGCTAGGAGGGGGGCGGAGGTGGCAGGCGAAGGGGTGCGGCGGGGGAGGCTCCTGCTGCTGCTTCCACTCTGGCTAGTCCCAGGACGGGCCTGGCCCTTCCGCGCTGCGCTCCGCGCTGGAACGTATGCCCCACCCACGCCCCTGCTGCCCGCAAGACCCTCTCCTCCCGAGACCACCTCAAGACCCCTTGACACCGGGTGGCCAAGCTGCACACCTGATCCCCGAACCGGACACAGGGAAATCGGGATCCCGCCTCCACGCCCACCGCCAATGGCAGCGGCCTCCCAATGACCCTGCCCGTGCCGGCTTTTGGCAGGGCCTCCAGGACCCTGGGTTCGCACAAGCCGATGCTGCCCCTGCTCCTAGGGGAAGGGGCAGGCGGCCAAACGCCCACGGGCCAGAGGCCCAGCGCCCCCGGCCCGGCTAGGTGCTCCTTCCCCCTCCGGGGTGCCTTCTCCGCCTCCGATCCCCACCAGACACGGCGGGCACCAGGGTCACGAGCCTTGGCTTCCCGTGCCGGACACGCAGGGCCCCGGGACCTCGTGCTCTGTCCCGCTAGCCCTCTCTGGAGCCTCCCAGGTTGCCCAGGGGAAGCTCTGCACTTCGGGCCACTTGGGGGGTAGGAGGTAGGCCCCGTCTCCCGAACCGCCTGCGACTCCCACATCACTCCACCCGGGAAGGCGCAGCGCGGGGCTGACGGGATCCCCAACAAGTTCCGCTTGATGGCAGTATTGCTCCATGGACACCAACCGGCCCTTCCCCCAGGGCCTCTCCCTCCGCCCCTCGCCGAAGAAAAAAGGCCAAGCCCTGGCCACCGGCTCCAACATGGCGGCTCCCATGTCCCCGTCCCCCCAAACCCACCCCCCACCCGCAGCTCTGCTCTCGTGGGGGACCACACTCCCGGTTCTGAGGCTGCGTGACTCGGAGCCTCGTCCCCTCTGGCTCCACGTAGCCTGCCGAAAAGCAAAGGCGAGGCCCAGCGAGG
>NW_022592384.1:0-3650 GCF_004348235.1 Phoca vitulina
GGCTCTAACTGCTAGGATAAATGAGGCAGAAAAGATAATTAGTGATATAGAAGACCAAATGATGGAAAATAAATAAGCTGAGAAAAAGAGAGATAAACAACTACTGGATCACGAGGGCAGAATTTGAGAGATAATTGATACCATAAGACAAACAATATTAGAATAATTGGGATCCCAGAAGAAGAAGAAAGAGAGAGGGGGGCAGAAGGTATATTGGAGCATATTATAGCAGAGAACTTCCCTAATTTGGGGAAGGAAACAGGCATCAAACTCCAGGAGGCACGGAGAACCCCCCCTCAAAATCAATAAAAATAGGTCAACACCCCGACACCTAATAGTAAAACTTACGAGTCTCAGAGACAGAGAAAATCCTGAAAGCAGCTCGGGAGAAGAGATCTGTAACCTGCAATGGTAGAAACATTAGATTGGCAACAGAGTTATCCACAGAGACCTGGCAGGCCAGGAAGGAGTGGCATGATATATTTAGAGCACTAAATGAGAAAAATATGCCAAGAATACTATATCCAGCTATGATGTCATTGAAAATAGAAGGAGAGATAAAAGGCTTCCAGGACAAACAAAAACTAAAGGAATTTTCAAGCATGAAACCAGCCCTACAAGAAATATTGAAAGGGGTCCTCTAAGCAAAGAGAGAGCCTAAAAGCAACATACACCAGAAAGGAACACAGACAATATACACTAACAGTCACCTTACAGGCAAGACAATGGCACTAAATTCATATCTTTCAATAGTTACCCTGAATGAAAATGGGCTAAAGGCCCCAATCAAAAGACACAGGGTTTCAGATTGGATAAAAAAACAAGACCCATCGATATGCTGTCTGCAAGAAACTCATTTTAGACCCAAAGACATGACCAGATTGAAAGTGAGGGGGTGGAAAACCATTTACCATGCTAATGGACACCAAAAGAAAGCTAGGGTGGCAATCCTTATATCAGACAAATTAGATTTTAAACCAAAGACTAAATAAGAGATCAGGAAGGACACTATATCATACTTAAAGGGTCTATCCAACAAGAAGATCTAACAATTGTAAATATCTATGCCCCTAACATGGGGGCAGCCAATTATATAAGGCAATTAATAACAAAAGCAAAGAAACACATCGACAACAATACAATAATAGTGGGGGACTTTAACACCCCCCTCACTGAAATGGACAGATCATCTAAGCAAAAGACCAGCAAGAAATAAAGACTTTAAATGACACACTGGACCAAATGGACTTCACAGATATATTCAGAACATTCCATCCCAAAGCAACAGAGTACACTTTCTTCTCTAGTGCCCATGGAACATTCTCCAGAATAGATCACATTCCTAGGTCACAAATCAGGTCTCAACCAGCACCAAAAGATTGGGATCATTCCCTGCATATTTTCAGACCACCATGCTTTGAAACTAGAACTCAGTCACAAGAGGAAAGTCGGAACGAACTCAAATACATGGAGGCTAAAGAGCATCCTACTAAAGAATGAATGCGTCAACCAGGAAATTAAAGAAGAATTAAAAAAATTCATGGAAACCAATGAAAATGAAAACACAACTGTACAAAATCTTTGGGATGCAGCAAAGGCAGTCCTAAGAGGAAAGTATATAGCAATACAAGCCTTTCTCAAGAAACAAGAAAGGTCTCAAATATACAACCTAACCCTACACCTAAAGGAGCTGGAGAAAGAATAGCAAATAAAGCCTAAACCCAGCAGGAGACGAGAAATAATAAAGATCAGAGCAGAAATCAATGAAATAGAAACCAAAAGAACAGCAGAACAGATCAACGAAACTAGGAGCTGGTTCTTTGAGAGAATTAACAAGATTAATCAACCCCTGGCCAGACTTATCAAAAAGAAAAGAGAAATGACCCAAATAAATAAAGTCATGAATGAAAGAGGAGAGATCACAACCAACACCAAAAAAATACAAACAATTATAAGAACATATTATGAGCAGCTCTATGCCAGCAAATTAGATAATCTGGAAGAAATGGATGCATTCCTAAAGATGTTTCAATTACCAAAACTGAACCAGGAAGAAATAGAAAACCTGAACCGACCTATAACCACTAAGGAAATTGAAGCAGTAATCAAAAATCTCCCAACAAACAAAAGCCCAGGGCCAGATGGCTTCCCAGGGGAATTCTACCAAACATTTAAAAAAGAATTAATACCTATTCTTCTGCAACTGTTCCAAAAAAATAGAAATGGAAGGAAAACTTCCAAACTCGTTTTATGAGGCCACCATTACCTTGATCCCCATACCAGAGAAAGACCCCATCAAAAAGGAGAGTTAGAGACCAATATCCTTGATGAACATGGATGCAAAAATTCTCACCAAAATCCTAGCCAATAGGATCCAACAGTACTTTAAAAGAATTTTGCACCATGACCAAGTGGGATTTAACCCTGGCCTCAAGTTTGGTTCAACATCCGCAAATCAATCGATGTGATACAATACATTAATAAAAGAAAGAACAAGAACCATATGATTCTCTCAACAGATGCAGAAAAAGCATTTGACAAAGTACAGCATCCTTTCTTGATCAAAACTCTTCAGAGTATAGGCATAGAGGGTACATACCTCAATATCATAAAAGCCATTTATGAAAAACCCACAGTGAATATCATTCTCAATGGGGAAAAACTGAGAGCTTTCCCCCTAAGGTCAGGAACATGACAGGGATGTCCACTGTCACCACTGCTATTCAACATAGTATTAGAAGTCCTAGCCACACCAATCAGACAACAAAAAGAAATAAAAGGCGTCCGAATCGGCAAAGAAGTAGTCAAACTCTCACTCTTTGCAGATGATATGATACTTTATGTGGAAAAACCCAAAAGACTCCACCCCAAAACTGCTAGAACTCTTATAGGAATTCAGTTAAGTGGCAGGATATAAAATCAATGCACAGAAATCAGTGGTATTCCTATATACCAACAATAAGACAGAAGAAAGAGAAATTAAGGAGTCGATCCCATTTACAATTGCACCCAAAACCATAAGATACCTAGGAATAAATCTCACCAGAGAGGCAAAGAATCTGTACTCAGAAAACTCTAAAATACTCATGAAGGAAATTGAGGAAGACACAAAGAAATGGAAAAACGTTCCATGCTCATGGATTGGAAGAACAAATATTGTGAAGATGTCAATGCTACCTAGAACAGTCTACACATTCAATGCAATCCCCTTCAAAATACCATCCACTTTTTTCAAAGAAATGGAACAAATAATCCTAAAATTTGTATGGAACCAGAAAAGACCTCGAATAGCCAGAGGAATGTTGAAAAAGAAAAGCAAAGCTGGCGGCATCACAATTCTGGGCTTCAAGCTCTATTACAAAGCTGTCATCATCAAGACAGTATGGTACTGGCACAAAAACAGACACGTAGATCAATGGAACAGAATAGAGAGCCCAGAAATGGACCCTCAACTCTATGGTCAACTACTCTTTGACAAAGCAGGAAAGAATATCCAGTGGAAAAAAGACAGTCTCTTCAACAAATGGTGTTGGGAAAATTGGACAGCCACATGCAGAAGAATGAAACTGGACCATTTCCTTACACCACACACAAAAATAGACCCAAAATGGTTGAAAGACCTCAGTGTGAGACAGGAGTCCATCAACATC
>NW_022592385.1:0-3649 GCF_004348235.1 Phoca vitulina
TTGGCGTGGGATAGTCAGTGTGCTGAATGGGATCCCTCTTACACTGTTGGTAGGAATGCAAGCTGATACAACCACTCTGGAAAACAGTATGGAGATTACTCAAAAAGTTAAAAATAGAGCTACCCTATAACCCAGAAATTGCACTATTAGGTATTTATCTCAAAGATACAGATGTAGTGAAAAGAATGGGCACATGCACCCTCAATGTTCATAGCAACAATGTCCATAATAGCCAAACTGTGGAAGGAACTGAGATGCCCTTCAACAGATGAATGGATAAAGAAGATGTGGTATATATATACAATGGACTATGGCTCAGCCATCAGAAAGGATGAATACCCATCATTTGCATCGACATGAATGGAACTTGAGGGGATTATGCTAAGTCAAATAAATCAATCAGAGAAAGACAATTATCATATGTTTTCACTCATATATGGCACATACGGAATAGCATGGAAGATAAAAGGGGAAGGGAAAGAAAACTGAAGGGGGGGATCAGAGAGGGAGACAAACCATGAGAGACTATGGACTCTGGGAAACAAACTGAGGGTTTCAGAGGGGAGGGGGTGGGGGAATGGGGTAGCTGGGTGATGGGTATTAAGGAGGGCATGTGTTGTGATGAGCACTGGGTGTTATATGCAACTAATGAATCATTGAACATTACATCAAAAACTAATGATGTACTATATGGTGGCCAACTGAACATAATAAAAAAAATCTAAAAAAAAAATAAAACATTAAAAAAAAGAGAGTTTTTCAGACAAATAAAAACTAGAGGAATTCATGACCACTAAACCAGCTCCACAAGAAATATCAAAAGGGACTCTGTGAATGGGAAAGAAAGAACCAAAGTGACAAACACAAAAAGGAGCAGAGAAAATCTCCAGAAACACTGACAAAACAAGTAATAAAATAAATGCAAACAAGTAATAAACTAAATACACATCTATCAATAATTTTTTTTTTAAGATTTTATTTATTTATTTGAGAGAGGGAAAGAATGAGAGACAGGGAGCATGAGAGGGAAGAGGATCAGAGGGAGAAGCAGACTCCCCGCTGAGCAGGGCGCCTGATGCGGGACTCGATCCCGGGACTCCAGGATCATGACCTGAGCTGAAGGCAGTTGTTTAACCAACTGAGCCACCCAGGCGCCCCTATCAATAATTATTATGAATATAAATGGACTAAAGGTTCCATTCAAAAGACATAAGGTATCAGAAAGGATTAAGAAAACAAGACCGTCTGCCTTCAGATCAGGTCATGATCCCAGGGTCCTGGGATCCAGCCCTGCATCGGGCTCCCTGCTCAGCGGGAAGCCTGCTTCTCCCTCTCCCACTCCCCCTGCTTGTGTTCCCTCTCTCACTGTCTGTCTCTGTGTCAAATAAATAAATAAAATCTTAAAAAAAAAAAGACCATCTATATGCTGCCTGTAAGAGACTCATTTTAGACCTCAAGAAATCTGCAGATTAAAAGTGAGAGGAAAGAGAAACATTTATCATGCAACTGATATTTAAAGAAAGCTGGAGTAGCCATATTTAAAACAGACAAAGTAGATTTTAAACCAATGACTATAACAAGAGATGAAGAAGGGCACTATATCATACTAAGGGAGACTATCCAACAAGAACATCTAGTAATGGCAAATACTTATACCACCAACTTGGAAGCACCCAAATATATAAATCAATTAATAACAAACTTGAATGAACTCATTGATAATAATAAAATAATAGTAGGGGACTTGAACACCCCACTTACATCAATGGACAGATCATCCAGGAGAAAGTCAACAAGGAAACAATGGTTTGAATGACACATTGGCCCAGATGGACTTAACAGATATATTCAGAATATTTCATCCTGAAGGAGCAGAATACATACATTCTTTTTGAGTGTACATAAGACATTCTCCAAAATAGACCACATACTAGGTCACAAATCAGGCCTCAACAAGTACTGAGACCATAACACGCATCTTTTCTGACCACAAAGCTATGAAACTTAAAGTCAACCTCAAGAAAAATTTGGAAAGACCACAAACACGTGGAATTCAACAAAACACTATGAATAGATGAATAGATTAGCCAAGAAATCAGCCAGAAATAAAAAAAAAATACATATAAACAAAAATGAAAACACTATGGTCCAAAATCTTTGGGATGTGGCAAAGCTGGACATAAGATGGAAGTATATAGCAACATAGGCCTACCTCAAGAAGCAAGAACTAATCTCAAATAAATAACCCCCCAAAATGAATAATCCAGTTTAAAAATGGGCAGAAGCTATGAATAGTCATTTTTCCAAAGAAGACATACAGATGACTAACAGAGATATGAAAAGATGCTCAACATCACTGATCATCAGGGAAATACAAATCAAAACCACAATTAGATACCACTTCACAGCAGTCAGAATGGCTAAAATTAACAACACAAGAAACAACAGATGTTGGCGAGGATGAAGAGAAAGGGGAACCCTCTTACACTGTTGGTGGGAATGCAAGCTGGTGCAGCCACTCTGCAAAACAGTATGGAGGTTCCTCAAAATTTAAAAATGGATCTACCGTATCATCCAGCAATTGCCCTAGTAGGTATTTACTGAAAGGATACAAAAACACTGATTTTGAAGGGATACATACATCCGATGCATAGCAGCATTATCTACAATAGCCAAAATATGCAAAGAGCCCAAATGTGGGTGGGGGGATGGGCAAAATAAAGGAGATTAAGAGGTAAAACTTCTAGTTGTATAATAAATTAATCACAAAGATGTTTTAAAAGTTCAGCACAGAGAATGTAGTCAATAATATTTTAATAATGTATGGTGACCACACTTATTGTGGTGAACATTGAGTAATGTATTAGAATTGTCAAATAAATATGGTGTACACATGAAACAAATTCAACAGCGTACGTTAGCCATGCTTCATTTAACAAAAAAACAAAAAACAGCAACAACAAAAAAGAATTTTCTTTCTATCTGGAAAGCTGTCTCCAGATAAGGCACTTAAACTTCTACTGTGTCTAGAATCTCCTACCAACCCAAGACACCTGAGTCTGTGGTTGAGCCCAGAATCCACTCTGCACAATCCCTGCAATAGGACACTACTTGTTTCCATTCTGACTTCCCGAGAGTTGCATTATCTTTTCACGTCCCAGTGCCCTGTCTCCCCAAGGGTCCAGACTCATTCAGCTAGACAATGTCCTTGGGATAGGACTAGGAATAAAGGTCAATATCTACATCTTACAGTGACTGTACTTAAAAGGAAGTATGTGCATTTGTCCTGGTCCAAAGTGACCAAGGGAGTGAAATTTCAGTTTTTAAAAGTAGCCTGGTTTTTCATAATGATTTAACATTTTTCAGGACTCAGTAAAATTTTTCATTGACATTGTGACTTTTTAATCAAAGCAGATGGACTGCTACTTACCTTAGAAAGAAGTCTTGGTCCACTACAGATATCTTACCTCTTATTCTCAAATTGTAATTACAAAGGTTAAATGACATCAGGTTCTATGCAGCCTGGGAAGCTGCAAGTCTTCTTCCTGGATTTGATCTGTTTCTTGTGCATCAATACTTTGTATTATTTTAATCCATCAAGTAATTATAAATAAAATTTAAATTCTAATGTTTAATGCTTCTTAATATT
>NW_022592386.1:0-1662 GCF_004348235.1 Phoca vitulina
GAGGGAGTCCAAAGCATTTTCCCAGGACTGGGAGCACAGTGGGTCAGGGATGGAGATCCAAGGCCAACAGGCTCTTCCACAAGCCTGTGGGACCCTAGGGACACTGCATGTCTACAGCCCAAGTGACAGAAGAGTAAGCTGAGGCCTTTTGTGCTATAGCCCGTCTGGACTTGGGGGTGGGTATCTCTTCCTGCTTCCAAGTGCCCAGGGTGGTGATGGACACCGGAACCCAGACCCTGTCCTCTCCCAGTGCCCTGGCAACCCCCCTGGGCCCCTTGGGGACCCCTGACCATCAGCCTGGCCTGTCTCCCCTCCCCATGCTATGGATCTGGGTCCTTGCCAGGAGTCCTGCTGCCCTGCCCCATGGCCCAGCTGCCTGCAACCTCTTTCTTCTTTCCCCCTTGTCCCCCACCTCGCTCCCAGGGTGTCCTCCCCTTCTGACCCCCAGCTGGGCAGTCAGAGTGGTGTGTGTGTGTGTGTGTGTGTGTGTGTGTGTGTGTGTGTGTGTCCAGGTGCGCATGTCTCTACGTGCCTGGGGATGCCCAAGGTCATGTCCCCACAGGGGACGGGGTGGGTAGCTATTCCTGAGGATCTGAGGGCCTCTCACCCCCAAAGCGAACCTCATGGGAGGGTTGGGACTGGCCTAGGACTGGAGAGCAGCCCTGCTCCTTGGACTCTGCACCCCTCATTTGTCCTGGGCCAGCCCCTGCCTCTCTTGACCTAGGTTCCCCACTGTCCCTGAGGGTTGGACATGGAAATGCTTGAACATGGCCGCTCCTCCAGGGGTAGGTGGGGGACAGGTGCACCAGGCACACAGGCCTCCCCACCGAGAGGGCCAGCCAGGTGTGTCATGGCCAGGTGTGCACGGACGACCTGCCCACAGCTCCTGTGCCATGACCCAGCCCTGCGGCCGATGTGCACCAGACCCGTGGCTCTGCACCTGACCGGTCCCCCACGTTCCCTCACCACCTCGGAGACAGGGGCTCTTCTTGGTCCTAGGGCCCGTCATCCTTCGGACAATGAGAGCAGAGGGATCCGTATCTAGAGGCCGGCAGGGCGTCCCACGGAACGTCGTGTGCCCATCTCTGCTCTGTCGTCTAGGCTTACCGGCGGACCCCCACCTAGAACAGAGGCCCGCGGGGCAGGGAGATTTGTCTGGCTGGTCCCTGAATTATGCAAAATGTCTAGAAGGGGCTTCCTGTCCATTTGTGGAGTCGATGAAGCCCAACCAGCACCTTTCAGATGTCTGAGTGGCTCTGGGGCCCCTCTGCCAGCCCCCAGGGATCCCTGCTCTGGCTCCACCCAGGATGGGAGCCCCAGATGGAATCTGAGACCTCGTCACAGCCGGCAATGCGGCTTTGCTCCGGACACAGGACACCGAGGCGTGGGGCAGAGAGCTCCTTCACGGTGGAGAGGAAGCGCTTCAGCCCCAGGCCACCCTCCCCGTGGGCCGGCCACAGGGTCGGGGAGCGGTCCCAACAGGCCCGACGGCAACCCCGTGTGTGGGGTCGGGCCTCGTGGCACGCAGGGTCCCCAGGAGACACCCGAGGTTCGGAGAGGGGACGTGCCAGGCCCGAGACACACAGCCCGCAGGTGAGGGGGAGCCGCCGGGCGGGACGGGGGGCCCTGCTCACCTTTGTGAGCAGCAGGTGTGGGAAGGGC
>NW_022592386.1:1762-3649 GCF_004348235.1 Phoca vitulina
GCGGCAGGGCCCACTCAGGTTCACGGTGGGGCTGATCTTTGGATAAAGGAGGGACAATTCACAACACAGAAACTGCAAAAATATTCCTGTCCGTGTCCTGAAGTGCAACAGAATATCAACAATTGGTTGGGATCATCTTACACGTATGTGAAGGGTGATTTTGTACCTGGCCAAGGCTGGGGCTGGACCGGGTGTGTGTGTGTGTGGTGTGTGTGTGTGTGTTTGGTGTGTGTGTGTGTCTGTGAAGGGAGCAGCCCAGACCCCTTGGGTTGAGATCATGGCCACGTAAGGGGCACAGCCGCCGTGGTCCCCCGGGTCGTCAGTGTCCCGGACGGCATCGGGGCAGGAGACCCTCCTGGCCCTCCCCGAGTCCGGTCCTGGAGCGCCCTCGTCCCCACACTCCCCCTGAGCTCCCTGGCCCTCGCTGCGGCATGGCACTCATCCTCACCGTGGTCCTGAATCCGGGAGCCTGGCCCTCCCAGGCCCTTGCTCTGGTGGCTGCCACCCGCACCGTCACGACAGCAGCTGGTCAGGGCACGTCCCTGCCCGGGCCCAGAGGAGCTCAGGTCTACGTGGCAGGTCAGGTACCGCAGCAGGGAGAGTGAGGAAGGGCTGGGGGCGACCCCCCGTGCTCCCTGGGAGGTCTGTCCCCTGCCTCTCGCAGGCCTCGGGCACACTCACCATCTCCTTTGGCTGCTTTGGGTTCTCCTGGGGTTCACTTCCAGGGTGGCAAGCTTGGAGGGCCCCTCCTGCCAGGGTCAGCCTTAGAGGTCAGTTTAGAAATGGCCTGGGGGCCTCCTTGATCTTCCTGGAGCGGCCCCACATTGTCTGTTCCAGAAGCCTGCACCTCGCCTTTGGGTCCCTATCGCCCTGAAGGTGTCTTGCTCCCTTGTGTCTCCCTGTCCAGTTAGGTATCCACTCAGCAGGGGCTCCCCTGCCTGCCCTGCTCTGCCCCCAGCGCCCCCAGGACCATAGCCGTGACCAGTAACAACTCCTGTCACCTCTGCTGGTCTCCAGCAGCCTTCCGTGTGCAGCTTCCAGGGGACCCTCAGGGGACAGAGGAGGGCCGGGGCCAGGCCGGCCATCAGTACAGTTCCCTTGGTGGTGGTGAGCGGGGCGCCGCGGCCCTGTACCCGGTCCCTAAACCAGGACAGGATGGGGCCGATCCCACGTCCCACGTGTGTTCTGCCTCCCCCCATGTCGCTCACCGTCCAGCCCAGACCTGAGCGGCCCGGGGGCCAGCCTGGGACGCCCCTCCCTCCACGGCCTGCTTCTCAAGCCTGGTATGGCTTTCTGGCCCCCTCGGGCTCTTGGGGCCCCACGCAGATCCCAGGACTCCCATCCACAGCATGGTTTTACATCGCGTTTGGATTTCAAGGGCTCTTGGCTCCTCACAGCCAGCCTCTCTGGAGCTCGGAGGGACGGGGGCCGAGCACCTCATTCCAGGAGCACGGGTGCCGCAGGGAAGGCCCCACAAATCCGTGTGTGCCACCAAGTGCCGAGTGGCTTGAGCACATGAAGCTTGAGAGTCCTGTGGGCTCTGTGAGCCCCGTGGGGGTTTCACAAATGCCACATCCACGAGCAAAAGCACATAAGCCACACTGTGGAAGCCACAGGCCCCAGAGCCACATTTGTCCAAACGTAAGCTTTATTTTCTGTGGGAATCATGCGGTCCGCTTGGCCTGGCCCGTCCCAACCCAGATGGGATCCTCCGGGGGACTCGCCCTGTGGCCTCACGTGACAGAGCAGCCCCAGAAACCGTGCCGTGGAGGAAGCAGCCCTGAAGTGGTGTAGGTTGGCAGGGACTGAAAAGCGAGAGGACAAAACTCAAGGTGTGAGGCTTTTCAGGCTCCGGGACAAGCGTGTTTCCCGACGGGTCCTCTCTGG
>NW_022592387.1:0-83 GCF_004348235.1 Phoca vitulina
AGGTTTTGATTTGGATTTCCCTGATGCCGAGCGATGTTGAGCACTTTTTCATGTGTCTGTTGGCCATTTGGATGTCTTCTTTG
>NW_022592387.1:183-623 GCF_004348235.1 Phoca vitulina
TGGACATCTTGGCTCTTTCCACAGTTTGGCTATTGTGGACATTGCTGTTATAAACATCTGGGTGCACGTACCCCTTCGGATCCCTACATTTGTATCTTTGGGGTAAATACCCAGTAGTGCAATTGCTGGATCATATGGTAACTCTATTTTCAACTTTTTGAGGAACCTCCATACTGTTTTCCAGAGTGGCTGCACCAGCTTGCATTCCCACCAACAGTGTAGGAGGGTTCCCCTTTCTCCGCATCCCCGCCAACATCTGTCATTTCCTGACTTGTTAATTTTAGCCATTCTGACTGGTGTGAGGTGGTATCTCATTGAGGTTTTGATTTGGATTTCCCTGATGCCGAGCGATGTTGAGCACTTTGTCATGTGTCTGTTGGCCAGTTGGATGTCTTCTTTGGAAAAATATCTGTTCGTGTCTTCTGCCCATTTCTTGATTG
>NW_022592387.1:723-3649 GCF_004348235.1 Phoca vitulina
TGTCTGTTCATGTCTTCTGCCCATTTCTTGATTGGATTATTTGTTCTTTGGGTGTTGAGTTTGATAAGTTCTTTATAGATTTTGGATACTAGCCCTTTATCTGATATGTCATTTGCAAATATCTTCTCTCATTCTGTCGGTTGTCTTTTGGTTTTGTTGACTGTTTCTTTTGCTGTGCAAAAGCTTTTAATCTTGATGAAGTCCCAATAGTTCATTTTTGCCCTTGCTTCCCTTGCCTTTGGCGATGTTTCTAGAAAGAAGTTGCTGCGGCTGAGGTCGAAGAGGTTGCTGCCTGCGTTCTCCTTTAGGATTTTGATGGACTCCTGTCTCACATTGAGGTCTTTCAACCATTTGGAGTCTATTTTTGTGTGTGGTGTAAGGAAATGGTCCAGTTTCATTCTTCTGCATGTGGCTGTCCAATTTTCCCAACACCATTTGTTGAAGAGACTTTTTTCAATTGGACATTCTTTCCTGCTTTGTCAAAGATTAGTTGACCATAGAGTTGAGGGTCCATTTCTGGGCTCTCTATTCTGTTCCATTGATCTATGTGTCTGTTTTTGTGCCAGTACCATACTGTCTTGATGATGACAGCTTTGTAATAGAGCTGGAAGTCCAGGATTGTGATGCCGCCAGCTTTGCTTTTCTTTTTCAACATTCCTCTGGCTATTCGGGGTCTTTTCTGGTTCCATACAAATTTTAGGATTATTTGTTCCATTTCTTTGAAAAAAGTGGATGGTATTTTGATGGGGATTGCATTGAATGTGTAGATTGCTCTAGGTAGGATTGACATCTTCACAATATTTGTTCTTCCAATCCATGAGCATGGAACGTTTTTCCATTTCTTTGTGTCTTCCTCAATTTCTTTCATGAGTATTTTATAGTTTTCTGAGTACAGATCCTTTGCCTCTTTGGTTAGATTTATTCCTAGGTATCTTATGGTTTTGGGTGCAATTGTAAATGGGATCGACTCCTTAATTTCTCTTTCTTCTGACTTGTTGTTGGTGTATAGGAATGCCACTGACTTCTGTGCATTGATTTTATATCCTGCCACTTGACTGAATTCCTGTATGAGTTCTAGCAGTTTTGGGGTGGAGTCTTTGGGATTTTCCACATAAAGTATCATATCATCTGCAAAGAGTGAGAGTTTGACTTCTTCTTTGCCAATTTGGATGCCTTTGATTTCTTTTTGTTGTCTGATTGCTGTGGCTAGGACTTCCAATACTATGTTGAATAGCAGTGGTGATAGTGGACATCCCTGCCGCGTTCCTGACCTTAGGGGGAAAGCTCTCAGTTTTTCCCCATTGAGAATGATATTCGCTGTAGGTTTTTCATAGATGGCTTTTATGATATTGAGGTATGTACCCTCTATCCCTATACTCTGAAGAGTTTTGATCAAGAAAGGATGCTGTACTTTGTCAAATGCTTTTTCTGCATCTATTGAGAGGATCATGTGATTCTTGTTTTTTCTTTTGTTAATGTATTGTATCACGTTGATTGATTTGCGGATGTTGAACCAACCTTGCAGCCCAGGGATAAATCCCACTTGGTCGTGGTGGATAATCCTTTTCATGTACTGTTGGATCCTATTGGCTAGTATTTTGGTGAGAATTTTTGCATCCATGTTCATCAGGGATATTGGTCTGTAATTCTCCTTTTTGATGGGGTCTTTGTGGTTTTGGGATCAAGGTAATGGTGGCCTCATAAAATGAGTTTGGAAGTTTTCCTTCCATTTCTATTTTTTGGAACAGTTTCAGAAGAATGGGTATTAATTCTTTTTTAAATGTTTGGTAGAATTCCCCTGGGAAGCCATCTGGCCCTGGGCTTTTGTTTGTTGGGAGATTTTTGATGACTGCTTCAATTTCCTTAGTGGTTATAGGTCTGTTCAGGTTTTCTATTTCTTCCTGCTTCAGTTTTGGTAGTTGATACATCTCTAGGAATGCATCCATTTCTTCCAGGTTATCGAATTTGCTGGCATAGAGTTGCTCATAATATGTTCTTATAATTGTTTGTATTTCTTTGGTGTTGGTTGTGATCTCTCCTCTTTCATTCATGATTTTGTTGATTTGGGTCCTTTCTCTTTTCTTTTTGATAAGTCTGGCCAGGGGTTTATCACTCTTGTTAATCTTTTCAAAGAACAAGCTCCTAGTTTCGTTGATCTGTTCTACTGGTCTTCTAGTTTCTATTTCATTGATTTCTGCTCTGATCTTTATGATTTCTCTTCTCCTGCTGGGTTTAGGCTTTATTTGCTGTTCTTTCTCCAGCTCCTTTAGGTGTAGGGTTAGGTTGTGTACTTGACACCTTTCTTGTTTCTTGAGAAAGGCTTGTATTGCTATATACTTTCCTCTCAGGACTGCCTTTGCTGCATCCCAAAGACTTTGAATAGTTGTGTTTTCATTTTCATTAGTTTCCATGAATTTTTTTAATTCTTCTTTAATTTCCTGGTTGACCCATTCATTCTTTAGTAGGATGCTCTTTAGCCTCCACGTATTTGAGTTCTTTCCGACTTTCCTCTTGTGATTGAGTTCTAGTTTCAAAGCATTGTGGTCTGAAAATAGGCAGGGAATGATCCCAATCTTTTGGTACCGGTTGAGACCTGATTTATGACTTGGATGTGATCGATTCTGGAGAATGTTCCATGGGCACTAGAGAAGAATGTGTATTCCGTTGCTTTGGGATGGAATGTTCTGAATATGTCTGTGAAGTCCATTTGGTCCAGTGTGTCATTTAAAGTCTTTATTTCCTTGTTGATCTTTTGCTTAGATGATCTGTCCATTTCAGTGAGGGGGGTGTTAAAGTCCCCCACTATTATTGTATTGTTGTCGATGTGTTTCTTTGCTTTTGTTATTAATTGCCTTATATAATTGGCTGCTCCCATGTTAGGGGCATAGATATTTACAATTGTTAGATCTTCTTGTTGGATAGACCC
>NW_022592388.1:0-3647 GCF_004348235.1 Phoca vitulina
GATGGCTGCATAATATTCCATTTTGTGTGTGTGTGTGTGTGTGTGTGTGCGCGCGCGTGCGTGTGTGTGTGTTTGTGTGTGTGTGTATACATATACATATATATATATATATATATATATATATATATATACCACATTTTCTTTATCCATTCATCTGTCGATGGACATCTTGGCTCTTTCCACAGTTTGGCTATTGCGGACATTGCTGCTATAAACATCGGGGTGCACGTACCCCTTCAGATCACTACATTTGTATCTTTGGGGTAAATACCCAGTAGTGCAATTGCTGGGTCGTATGGTAGCTCTATTTTCAACTTTTTGAAGAACCTCCATACTGTTTTCCAGAGTGGCTGCACCAGCTTGCATTCCCACCAACAGTGTAGGAGGGTTCCCCTTTCTCCACATCCCTGCCAACATCTGTCGTTCCTTGACTTGTTAATTTTAGCCATTCTGACTGGTGTGAGGTGGTATCTCATTGAGGTTTTGATTTGGATTTCCCTGATGCCGAGCGATGTTGAGCACTTTTTCATGTGTCTGTTGGCCGTTTGGATGTCTTCTTTGGAAAAATGTCTGTTCATGTCTTCTGCCCA
Source organism: Phoca vitulina (assembly GCF_004348235.1). Taxonomy (NCBI): domain Eukaryota; kingdom Metazoa; phylum Chordata; class Mammalia; order Carnivora; family Phocidae; genus Phoca; species Phoca vitulina. The sequence goes on from NW_022592388.1 coordinate 591, forward strand.
TTTCTTGATTGGATCATTTGTTCTTTGGGTGTTGAGTTTTAAGAAGTTCTTTATAGATTTTGGATACTAGCCCTTTGTCTGATATGTCATTTGCAAATATCTTCTCCCATTCTGTTGGTTGTCTTTTGGTTTTGTTGACTGTTTCCTTTGCTGTGCAAAAGCTTTTTATCTTGATGAGGTCCCAATAGTTCATTTTTGCCCTTGCTTCCCTTGCTTTTGGCAATGTTTCTAGGAAGAAGTTGCTGTGGCTGAGGTCGAAGAGGTTGCTGCCTATGTTCTCCTTTAGGATGTTGATGGACTCCTGTCTCACATTTAGGTCTTTCAACGATTTTGAGTCTATTTTTGTGTGTGGTGTAAGGAAATGGTCCAGTTTCATTCTTCTGCATGTGGCTGTCCAATTTTCCCAACACCATTTGTTGAAGAGACTGTCTTTTTTCCATTGGACATTCTTTCCTGCTTTGTCGAAGATCAGTTGACCATAGAGTTGAGGGTCCATTTCTAGGCTCTCTATTCTGTTCCATTGATCTATGTGTCTGTTTTTGTGCCAGTACCATACTGTCTTGATGATGACGGCTTTGTAATAGAGCTTGAAGCCTGGAATTGTGATGCCACCAGCTTTGCTTTTCTTTTTCAACATTCCTCTGGCTATTCGAGGTCTTTTCTGGTTCCATACAAATTTTAGTATTATTTGTTCCATTTCTTTGAAAAAAGTGGATGGTATTTTGATGGGGATTGCATTGAATGTGTAGATTGCTCTAGGTAGCATTGACATCTTCACAATATTTGTTCTTCCAATCCATGAGCATGGAACGTTTTTCCATTTCTTTGTGTCTTCCTCAATTTCTTTCATGAGTATTTTATAGTTTTCTGAGTACAGATTCTTTGCCTCTTTGGTTAGATTTATTCCTAGGTATCTTATGGTTTTGGGTGCAATTGTAAATGGGATCGACTCCTTAATTTCTCTTTCTTCTGTCTTTTTGGTGTATAGGAATGCCACTGATTTCTGTGCATTGATTTTATATCCTGCCACTTTACTGAATTCCTGTATGAGTTCTAACAGTTTTGGGGTGGAGTCTTTTGGGTTTCCCACATAAAGTATCATATCATCTGTGAAGAGTGAGAGTTTGACTTCTTCTTTGCCAGTTTGGATGCCTTTTATTTCTTTTTGTTGTCTGATTGCTGTGGCTAGGACTTCTAATACTATGTTGAATAGCAGTGGTGATAGTGGACATCCCTGCCGTATTCCTGACCTTAGGGGGAAAGCTCTCAGTTTTTCCCCATTGAGAATGATATTTGCTGTGGGTTTTTCAAAGATGGCTTTTATGATATTGAGGTATGTACCCTCTGTGCCTATACTCTGAAGAGTTTTGATCAAGAAAGGATGCTGTACTTTGTCAAATGCTTTTTCTGCATCTATTGAGAGGGTCATATAGTTCATGTTCTTTCTTTTATTAATGTATTGTATCACATTGATTGAATTGCGGATGTTGAACCAACCTTGCAGCCCAGGGATAAATCCCACTTGGTTGTGGTGAATAATCCTTTTAATGTACTGTTGGATCCTATTGGCTAGTATTTTGGTGAGAATGTTTGCATCCGTGTTCATCAAGGATATTGGTCTGTAATTCTCCGTTTTGATGGGGTCTTTGTCTGGTTTGGGGATCAAGGTAATGGTGGCCTCATAAAACGAGTTTGGAAGTTTTCCTTCCATTTCTATTTTTTGGAACAGTTTCAGAAGAATAGGTATTAATTCTTGAAATGTTTGGTAGAATTCCCCTGGGAAGCCATCTGGCCCTGAGCTTTTGTTTGTTGGGAGATTTTTGATGACTGCTTCAATTTCCTTAGTGGTTATAGGTCTGTTCAGGTTTTCTATTTCTTCCTGGTTCAGTTTTGGTAGTTGATACATCTCTGGGAATGCATCCATTTCTTCCAGGTTATCTAATTTGCTGGCATAGAGTTGCTCATAATATGTTTTTATAATTGTTTGTATTTCTTTGGTGTTGGTTGTGATCTCTCCTCTTTCATTCATGATTTTGTTGATTTGGGTCATTTCTCTTTTCTTTTTGATAAGTCTGGCCAGGAGTTTATCAATCTTGTTAATTCTTTCAAAGAACCAGCTCCTAGTTTCATTGATCTGTTCTACTGTTCTTTTGGTTTCTATTTCATTGATTTCTGCTCTGATCTTTATTATTTCTCTTCTCCAGCTGGGTTTAGGCTTTATTTGCTGTTTTTTTCTCTAGCTCCTTTAGGTGTAGGATTAGGTTGTGTATTTGAGACCTTTCTTGTTTCTTGAGAAAGGCTTGTATTGCTATATACTTTCCTCTTAGGACTGCCTTTGCTGCATCCCAAAGATTTTGAACAGTTGTGTTTTCATTTTCATTGGTTTCCATGAATTTTTTACATTCTTCTTTAATTTCCTGGTTGACCCATTCATTCTTTAGTAGGATGCTCTTTAGCCTCCATGTATTTGAGTTCTTTCCGACTTTCCTCTTGTGATTGAATTCTAGTTTCAAAGCATTGTGGTCTGAAATTATGCAGGGAATGATCCCAATCTTTTGGTACCGGTTGAGACCTGATTTGTGACCTAGGATGTGATCTATTCTGGAGAATGTTCCATGGGCACTAGAGAAGGATGTGTATTCTGTTGCTTTGGGATAGAATGTTCTGAATCTATGTGTGAAGTCCATTTGGCCCAGTGTGTCATTTAAAGTCTTTATTTCCTTGTTGATCTTTTGCTTAGATGATCTGTCCATTTCAGTGAGGGGGGTGTTAAAGTCCCCCACTATTATTGTATTGTTATCAATGTGTTTCTTTGCTTTTGTTATTAATTGGCTTATATAATTGGCTGCTCCCATGTTAGGGGCATAGATATTTACAATTGTTAGATCTTCTTGTTGGATAGACCCTTTAAGTAGGATATAGTGTCCTTCCTCATCTCTTATTACAGTCTTTGGTTTAAAATCTAATTTGTCTGATATAAGGATTGCCACCCCAGCTTTCTTTTGGTGTCCATTAGCATGGTAAATGGTTTTCCACCCCCTCACTTTCAATCTGGGG
>NW_022592389.1:0-3646 GCF_004348235.1 Phoca vitulina
CTTCAGAGAAGTGTCTGTTCATCTCTTCTGCCCACTTTTTGACTTGACCATTTGTTTTTTGGGTGTTGAGTTTGAGAAGTTCTTTATAGATTTTGGATACCAGCCCTTTATCTGTAGTGTCATTTGCAAATATCTTCTCCCATTCTGTGGGTTGCCTCTTTGTTTTGTTGACTGTTTCCTTTGCTGTGCAGAAGCTTTTTATCTTGATGAAGTCCCAAAAGTTCATTTTTGCTTTTGGTTCACTAGCTTTTGGAGATGTATCTTGAAAGAAGTTGCTGTGGCCAATGTCGAAGAGGTTACTGCCTATGTTCTCTTCTAGGATTTTGATGGATTCCTGTCTCGCATTGAGGTCTTTCATCCACTTTGAGTTTATCTTGGTGAATGGTGTTAGAGAATGGTCAAGTTTCATTCTTCTGCATGTGGCTGTCCAATTTTCCCAGCACCATTTGTTGAAGAGACTGTCTTTTTTCCATTGCATGTTTTTTCCTGCTTTGTCAAAGATTATTTGACCATAGAGTTGAGGGTCCATATCTGGGTTCTCTATTCTGTTCCATTGGTCTGTATGTCTGTGTTTGTGCCAGTACCGTGCCGTCTTGGTGATCACAGCTTTGTAATATAGCTTGAAATCGGGCAACGTGATGCCCCCAGCTTTGTTTTTCTTTTTCAACATCTCCTTGGCGATTCGGGGTCTTTTCTGATTCCATACAAATTTTAGGATTGTTTGTTCCAGCACCTTGAAAAATGTCATTGGAATTTTGATCGGGATGGCATTGAAGGTATAGATTGCTCTGGGTAGCATAGACATTTTAACAATGTTTATTCTTCCGATCCATGAGCATGGAATATTTTTCCATCTTTTTGTGTCTTCTTCAATTTCTTTCATGAGTGTTTTGTAGTTCCTAGAGTATAGATCCTTTACCTCTTTGGTTAGGTTTATTCCGAGGTATCTTATGGTTTTTGGTGCTATTGTAAATGGAATCGTTTCTTTAACTTCTCTTTCTACAGTTGTGTTGTTAGTGTATAAGAAAGCAACTGATTTCTGTGCATTGATTTTGTATCCTGCCACATTACTGAATTGCTGGATGAGTTCTAGTAATTCGGGGGTGGAGTCTTTTGGGTTTTCCACATAAAGTATCATGTCGTCTGCGAAAAGAGAGAGTTTGACTCCTTCTTTGCCAATTTGAATACCTTTTATTTCTTTTTGTTGTCTGATTGCTGTTGCTAGGACTTCTAGTACTATGTTGAACAATAGTGGCGAGAGTGGGCACCCTTGACGTGTTCCTGATCTTAAGGGAAAGGCTCTCAGCTTTTCCCCATTGAGGATGATATTCGCTGTGGGTTTTTCATGGATGGATTTTATGAGCTTGAGGAATGTTCCCTCTATCCCTATACTCTGGAGAGTTTTAATCAGGAAAGGATGTCGTATTTTGTCAAATGCTTTTATCTGCATCAATTGAGAGGACCATATGGTTCTTCTCCCTCCTCTTATTAATGTGTTCTATCACATTGATTGATTTGCGAATGTTGAGCCACCCTTGCATCCCGGGGATAAATCCCACTTGGTCGTGGTGGATGATCCTTTTAATGTATTGTTGGATCCTATTAGCTAGGATTTTGTGGAGGATTTTGGAATCCATATTCATCAGGGATGTCGGTCTGAAATTCTCCTTTTTGATGGGGTCTTTGCCTGGTTTGGGGATTGAGGTAATGCTGGCCTCATAGAATGAGTTTGGAAGTTTTCCTTCTGTTTCTATTTTTTGAAACAGCTTCAGGAGAATAGGTATTATTTCTTCTTTGAATGTTTGGTAGAATTCCCCAGGGAATCCATCAGGCCCTGGACTCTTGTTTTGGGGGAGGTTTTTGATCACTGCTTCAATCTCGTTACCGGTTATTGGCCTATTCAGGTTGTCAATTTCTTCCTCTTTCAGTCTTGGCAGCTTATAGGTTTCCAGGAAGGCCTCCATTTCATCCAGATTGCTCAGTTTATTGGCATATAGTTGTTGATAATAATTTCTAATAATTGTTTCTATTTCCTTCGTGTTAGTCGTGATCTCTCCCCTTTCATTCATAATTTTATTAATTTGGGTCCTTTCTCTTTTCTTTTGGATAAGTCTGGCCAGTGGTTTATCAATCTTATTAATTCTTTCAAAGAACAAACAGTTTCATTGATCTGGATGTGTTTCTGTTTCTGTGTTTCTGGTTTCTGATTCATTGATTTCTGCTCTAATTTTAGTTATTTCTCTTCTAATGCATGGCTTAGGCGTCGTTTGTTGCTTTTTCTCTAGTTCTTTAAGGTGTAGAGTTAGTTGGTGAATTCGGGATTTTTCTGTTTTCTTGAGTGAGGCTTGGATGGCTATGTATTTCCCCCTTAGGACCACCCTTGCAGTATCCCATAGGTTTTGGACCGATGTGTTTTCGTTCTCATTGATTTCCATGAATTGTTTAAGTTCTTCTTTGATTTCTTGGTTGACCCAAACATTCTTGAGCAGAGTGGTCTTTAGCTTCCAAGTGTTTGAATTTCTGCCAAATTTTTTCTTGTGATTGAGTTCCAGTTTTAGAGCATTGTGGTCTGAGAATATGCAGGGAATAATCTCAATCTTTTGGTATCGGTTGAGACCTGATTTGTTACCCAGTATATTGTCAATTCTGGAGAAAGTCCCATGTGCGCTGGAGAAGAATGAGTATTCTGTTGTTTTAGGGTGGAATGTTCTGTAAATATCTATGAGGTCCATCTGGTCCAATGTATCATTCAAAGCTCTTGTTTCCTTGTTGATTTTCTGCTTAGATGATCTGTCCATTGCTGAGAGTGGAGTATTGAGGTCTCCTACAATTAACATATTGTTATCAATATGACTCTTTATTTTGGTTAACAGTTGGCTTACGTAGATGGCTGCTCCCATGTTGGGGGCATAGATATTTACAATTGTTAGATCTTCTTGTTGGATAGACCCTTTAAGAATGATACAGTGTCCTTCTGTGTCTCTTATTACAGACTTTAGTTTAAAATCTAATTTGTCTGATATAAGAATTGCTACCCCAGCTTTCTTTTGAGGTCCGCTGGCATGGAAGATAGATCTCCATCCCTTCACTTTCAGTCTGGATGTATCTTTAGGTTCAAAATGAGTCTCTTGTAGATAGCATATGGATGGGTCCTGTCTTTTTATCTAATCTGCAACCCTGTGCTGTTTTATGGGAGCGTTTAGGCCATTCACGTTGAGAGTGATTATTGAAAGATATGAATTAATTGTCATGTTGCCTGTGAGACGTTGTTTTTATAGATTGTCCCTGAAAGTTTCTGTTGTAGATCACTCTTGGGGTCTTTCTCCTTTTATAGAACCCACCTTAATATTTCTTGCAGGGCCGGCTTAGTGGTCACAGATTCTTTCAGTTTCTGCCAGTCGTGGAAGCTCTGCATCTCTCCATCCATTCTAAATGAAAGCCTTGCCGGATAAAGTATTCTTGGCTGCATGTTCTTCTCGTTTAGTACCCTGAATATGTCTTGCCAGGCCTTTCTGGCTTGCCAGGTCTCTGTGGATAGGTCTGACGTTATTCTGATGTTCCTCCCTCTGTACGTAAGGAATCTCTTCCCCCTAACTGCCCTTAAGATGGTTTCCTTGGTTCTAAGATTTGCAAGTTTTACTATTAC
>NW_022592390.1:0-3640 GCF_004348235.1 Phoca vitulina
GTTTATCATCTTTTTTTTTTTTTTTTGCCTATGAACATCTAAATCCTCCAGCAATATTTGTTTGAACGGCCACATTCCCTTTGTTGAATAGCTCTTGCCCTTTGTCAAAAAATCACACGGGCATGTGTGTGGATCTGTTTCTTAGTTCTTTATCCCATTCCACTGATCTATGTATGTGTCTGTCTCTCTACTGACACCACACAGCCTTGACTACTGTAGGTATGTAATAAGTCTTAAAACTAGGTAGACTGATTCTTCCCACTTTATTATTCCTTTTAAAAATTGTTTTAGCTATTCAAGATCCTTTGTCTTTCCATATACATTCTAGAATAATTTTGCTTGTATCTACAAAAAAAAATCTTGCCGAAGTTTTGATAAAATGGCACTAAATCGTACTTCAACTTGGGGATAACTGACATCTTTACTACGTTGAGTCCCTAATCTATGGTATGTCTCTCCCTTTATTTATTATTTTATTTCTTACATCAATGTTTTCTAGTTTTCAGCATGCAAGCCCTATACATATTTTCCTAGATTTGCACCAAAGTATTTCATTTTTTGATTATTCATAAGTGGTACTATATTTAGTATATTTATTATAAAACGAAACTTTGTTACTCGATAAATGAAAAACAGGTATGCAGAGAATAACCACAAAAATACAAACGATATAACTGAAACAAAACACATAATTTGTTTTTAAAAGTTGGTCTGTGTACTTTGTAAAATCAGCTCCTATACCACTGATCATGTGTGCACCACACTTTGAATGCAATCCAATCTTCCATGATTCATGGCTCACCAAGAAGACATTTCTAAAACATAGCCATCAGGGCTTTATGTAAAAATGTTCAGGGTTGGGAACCTCACCATCTCCTGAGATAGCTAATTCTAGAGTCAAATAGCTCCGATTGTTGAAAACTCTTCCTTTGGCAGAGCTGAAATCTATGGTTGTCTCCCACCCCAGTTCCAAGTCCTGGGGCCCCCTCCCAGGGCCAGTGTTCCCATCGCCCCTCTGCCCCACCATTGTCACACAGGTCTGGCATGTCCCTCTTTTCTGCCCAGCTACTCTCTCAGGACAGGACAGGGGAAATCAAATAAATCACATTTAGCATTTTAAATAAGAATAGTTATCTATTCATTTCACCCACTCTTGAGGGAGCAGGGACACTTCTGGAGTCTGGAGGCAGATAGAGGAATGAAACACAGCCCCTGTCCTCCAGGAGCTCAGAAACACTCATAGGTGACAAATGTGCATTCATGAATCATTAGGGCTGTGATGGGCCTCTGGACAGAACGCTACATGGATCCTGTGGCCTGCCTTCCCTGGGGAGCAAAGGATGTTGGGTAATGCTTAATCTACAGGAGGATCCCAAAACGTAGAGATGTTTACCCCCATTCTACAGTTGAGAAAACTGAAACTTTTACGTAGTTTTTCTAAAATTGCAAAGTCAGTAAAGGACAGAACTGGTTTGGGCTTTATGCCAAATCCCTAGTTTTTTTTTTTCATTGAGCAAACGGAAGGCTCTTGGCATTATTGAATGAATGTAGAAAAGTAGAAATAAATTCTATGGGTCTGCCAAGAAGAGAAAGAGCAATCGCACCCCTGACCCTTTCCGGCAGAGGCTGCTGGGGCTCTTGCCCTGGGGGTCTGCGTCGCCTGTCCCAGGAGCACCACGCCAGGGCCGCCCGCAGCCTAGGGAGGAATCCCTCCCTCCCTTCCCCAGGAAGGCCCACGGGGCTCCTCTTCACACTCCTGGGATGTTTGTTTGCTCAATTCCACTCACCCAGCAAATGACTTTGAACACATAGCCTCATCTGAACCTGGCTGGGGGGCCGGGACTGGTGGTGAGCGTGTAAGGAAGGGTGGGCAGGAAAGAGTAGCCTCTGAGTTCCTAGTGTAAGTCTGCTGCCAAAAGGGTGAAGCAATTTGTCCAAGGATTCACATTCATCAGATAAGAGCCAGGGTCTGGACTCCCGGGTCAGCCTGGGCCCTTCCCACATGCCCCTGGGCCTCTCCGGAAATTCAGAGGGACAGATGGAGCAGCCAACAATGCCGAATGTGCAGGTGACCCAAGAGAAGGAAGGGGCCACTACGGAGCCCCTGGGCCAGGGGGAGGACACGTGTCCTGCTCTGCCCCAGACGGTGCCCTGCCAGGATCCACTTTGCCTGCACCCCCATCTCAACTTCCTCCCAGGCAGGGCCCAGCTCACTGCAACAGCTCAGCACAGCTCCCAGCGAACCCCAAGTGAATTCTTGGGGGCTTTATTTTCATTTCTTCTTGGCAGGACGTAACTTCCTGCTTCTAAGAAAAACATCTTTAAGCAGAGCCATGAACTAGTTCCAGGGTGTTCTGCACATCCCCCAGATCCGACAGAACAACGTGATGAGCCCGATTGGAAGCACATGGAGCCTGTTTCCTTTCAAAATCCCAAGAGTCTCAAGCTTGGAGGAGAGAGGTGTTTGATAAATCATGTTGGAGCTTTTATCAGGTCCAGTGTATGAGAGTAAAAGCCAGGAGAGCGAGGAGGAGCCAACACAGCCCCCAAAATCCATGTGGGGAAGACTCAAGAGCAAGAGCGGCTTGGGCCAAATCAGGACTGGACAACAAGAAGGAACCAGCGTTTACTGAGCACCTACTACGTGCCAGGTGCTGGGCTAAGCCGGGGGCCAGAGAGAGAAGTGAGCGGAGCACCTGTCCTGACTCCTGCTGAGAGGGCTTCTGAACTCTAGTTACAGGCACAGAGAGGAAAGGCAGGGGGAATCCTGACCATGAGCAAACGTTTGTGTGGGCATGTGAGGCTGAGCGGGTACTGGTGCTCTGTCCTCACATCACCCCCGAGGATCGAGGTGCGATGAATTTGTGCAAGCCAAGGTGTGGTGTCCTGAGTCATCTCCCTTTGCCCCCCGTCGGTGCGCAGGTGGATGTGTGCCTGGCCGAGTCGCAGGGAGCTCCGCGCGAGAACACAGATGCCCAGGGCAGGACAGAGAAGAGCAGTAAGGAGCTGGAGGAAAGACATCCTGAGAGCCTGAGGGGGCCAGCAGTGTTACATTGCCTGGTGGAGGTCCACGCCCCCATCCCTGGTGCAGGGTGTGGGGCTCCTCTTCTGGTCCTCACCAGCAAGAGCCGCAGCACAGTGTGCTCCAGCCCTGGCCCAGACAGCTGGCCTCGCCAGCAATCGTGCCGTGGACGTAGGTCACACATAGCAGTTACTAGGTTTGTCATTTAGCCTTAGTGGTTCATAAACAAATATCCCCTAGGGTGTTCACTTCATTAATAATTTCCTTGCAATATTATGCAGCCATCAAAAGGAATGAGATCTTGCCATTTGCAACGACGTGGATGGAACTGGAGGGTATTATGCTGAGCGAAATAAGTCAAACAGAGAAAGACATGTATCATGTGACCTCACTGATATGAGGAATTCTTAATCTCAGGAAACAAACTGAGGGTTGCTGGAGTGGGGGGTGGGGTGGGAGGGATGGGGTGACTGGGTGATGGACACTGGGGAGGGTATGTGTTCTGGTAAGCGCTGTGAATTGTGCAAGACTGTTGAATCTCAGATCTGTACCTCTGAAACAAATAATGCAATATATGTTAAGAAAGAAAAAAAGAAGAAGAAGAATGTAGCAGGAGGG
>NW_022592391.1:0-3638 GCF_004348235.1 Phoca vitulina
AGCATGGTACTGGCACAAAAACAGACATACAGACCAATGGAACAGAATAGAGAATCCAGATGTGGACCTTCAACTCTATGGTCAAATAATCTTCGACAAAGCAGGAAAAAACATGCAATGGAAAAAAGACAGTCTCTTCAATAAATGGTGCTGGGAAAATTGGACAGCCACATGCAGAAGAATGAAACTCGACCATTCTCTAACACCATACACAAAGATAAACTCAAAATGGATGAAAGACCTCAATGTGAGACAGGAATCCATCAAAATCCTCGAGGAGAACAGAGGCAGTAACCTCTTGGACATCGGCCACAGCAACTTCTTTCAAGATACATCTCCAAAGATGAACCATGAGAGACTATGGACTCTGAAAAACAAACTGAGGGTTCTAGAGGGGAGGGGCGTGGGAGGATGGGTTAGCCTGGTGATGGGTATTAAAGAGGGCACGTTCTGCATGGAGCACTGGGTGTTATATGCAAACAATGAATCATGGAACACTACATCAAAAACTAATGATGTAACGTATGGTGATTAACATAATAAAAAAAAAGATACATCTCCAAAAGCTACTGAAACAAAAGCAAAAATGAACTTTTGGGACTTCATCAAGATAAAAAGCTTTTGCACAGCAGCACCTGGGTGGCTCAGTTGGTTAAGCGACTGCCTTCAGCTCAGGTCATGATCCTGGAGTCCCGGGATTAAGTCGCGCATCGGGCTCCCTGCTCAGCAGGGAGTCTGCTTCTCCCTCTGACCACCCCCCTCCATGCTCTCTAGCTCATTCTCTCTCTCAAATAAATAAACTCTTTAAAAATTAAAAAAAAAAAGCTTCTGCACAGCAAAGGAAACAGTCAACAAAACAAAGAGACAACCCACAGAATGGGAGAAGATATTTGCAAATGACACTACAGATAAAGGGCTGGTATCCAAGATCTATAAAGAACTTCTCAAACTCAACACCCAAAAAACAAATAATCAAGTCAAAAAATGGGCAGAAGATATGAAAAGACACTTCTCTGAAGACATACAAATGGCTAACAGACACATGAAAAAATGTTCATCATCATCAGCCATCACGGAAATTCAAATCAAAACCACATTGAGATACCACCTTACAGCAGTTAGAATGGCAAAAATTGACAGGGCAAGAAACAACAAATGTTGGAGAGGTTGTGGAGAAAGGGGGAACCCTCTTACACTGCTGGTGGGAATGCAAGTTGGTACAGCCACTTTGGAAAACAGTGTGGAGGTTCCTCAAAAATTTAAAAATAGAGCTACCCTATGACCCAGCAATTGCACTCCTGGGTATTTACCCCAAGGACACAGATGTAGTAAAAAGAAGGGCCATATGCACCCCAATGTTCATAGCAGCAATGTCGACAATAGCCAAACTGTGGAAAGAGCCGACATGCCCTTCAACAGATGAATGGATAAAGAAGATGTGGTCCATATATACAATGGAATATTACTCAGTCATCAGAAAGGATGAATACCCAACTTTTACATCAACATGGATGGGACTGGAGGAGATTATACTAAGTGAAATAAGTCAAGCAGAGAAAGTCAATTATCATATGGTTTCATTTATCTGTGGAACATAAGGTATAGCATGGAGGACATTAGGAGAAGGAAGGGAAAAATGAAGGGGGGGAATCGGAGGGGGAGACGAACCATGAGAGACTATTGACTCTGAGAAACAAACAGGGTTTTAGACGGGAGGGTTGGGAGGGATGGGTTAGCCCAGTGATGGGTATTAAGGAGGGCACGTATTGCATGGAGCACTGGCTGTTATACACAAACAATGAATCATGGATCACTACATCAAAAACTAATGATGTACTGTATGGTGACTAACATAACATAATAAAAAAAATTAAAAAAAAAAAAAGAAATGGGCAGAAGACATGAATAGACATTTTTCCAAAGAAGACATATAGGTGGACAACAGACACATGAAAAGATGCTCAACATCACTCATCAGCAGGGAAACGCAAATCAAAACCACAAGATACCACCTCACAGCTATCAGAATGGCTAAAATCAAAAACACAAGAAACAACAAGTGATGGGAAGGATGTAGAGAAAAAGAAACCCTCATGCACTGTTGGTAGGAATGCAAACTGGTGTAGCCATTGTGGAAAACAATATAAAGGTTCCTCAAAAAATTAAAAATAGAACTACCATATGATCCAGTAATTCCAATTCAAAAATATATATGTATCCCTATGCTTGTTGCAACATTATTTACAACAGCCAAAATATGGAAGCAGCCCAAATGTCCACTGATTGATAAATGGATAAAGAAGATGTGGTCTATCTATACAACGGGATATTACACAGTCCTCAAAAAAAATGAAATCTTAACATTTGGAACAACATGGATGGATCTAGGGAGTATAATGCTAAGCGAAGTCAGTCAGAGAAAGACAAATACCATATGATTTCACTCATATGTGTAATTTAAGAAAGAAAACGAATATGGGGGGTGGGGACCAAGAAACAGAGTCTTAACTACAGAGAACAAACTGAGGGTTACCAGAGGGAGTGGGGAGTGGGTTAAATAGGTGATGGGGATTAAGGAGAGCACCAGTTGTGATGAGCATCAGGTGTTGTAACATGTTAAGTATTGAGTCACTAAACTGTACACCTGAAAATAACGTTACATTACATGTCAACTAACTGGAATAAAAACTTAATTTAAAAAAAAAGAAAGAGGGGTGCCTGGGTGACTCAGTTGGTTAAGCAATGGACTCTTGGTTTGGGCTCAAGTCAGGATCTCAGGACCCTGGTCCCCATGACAGGCTCCACACTCAGCAGGGAATATCCTTGGGATTCTCTCTCCCCCTCTGCCCCGCCTCCAGCTTCCATGCACATGCATGCTTGTTCTCTCTCTCTCTCAAATAAATAAATCTTGAAAGAAAGAAAGAAAGAAAGAGAAAGAGAAAGAGACATACACCATGATCAAGTGTAATTTATTCCAAGGATGCAAGGATGGTTCAACATGCACTAATCAATCGATATAACAAACCACATTAGCAAAATGAAGGATAAAAATCATATGTTCATCCCAATAGGTGAGAAAAAGCATTTGACGAAATTCAACATCCATACAGGATAAAAATTCTCCATGAGGCAGGTATAGAGAGAATGTACATCAACATAATAAAGCCCATATATATTAAGCCCACAAATAACATCATACTTAATGGTGAAAAGCTGAAAAGTTTTCCTCTAAAATCAGGAACAAGACAAGGATACCCACTCTCATCACTTTTATTTAGCATATATTAGAATTCTTAGCCAGAGCAATTAAGCAAGAAAAGGAACCAAAAGGTATCCAAACCTGAAAGCTAAAATTAAAATTGTCTCTATTTGCAAATGACATAATATGTAGAAAAATCTAAAGCCCCCAGAAAACTATTAGAATAAACAAATTCAGTAAAGCAGTAGGATACAAAATCAGTACAAAAGTAAGTTACATTTCTACATACTAATAAACTATCAGAAAGAGAAATTAAAAATATAATCCCATTGTACATCTGAAAATAACATAATGTTACATGTCAATTGTATCACACACAAAAAAAATAAACAATCCCATTTACAACTGCATCACAAAGAATACCTAAAAATAAATTTAA